>NC_046666.1:86160707-86165307 GCF_010883055.1 Belonocnema kinseyi | reverse complement strand
ATTAATCTCTTTCGATTAAAAATTCAACCATTTTGTTGAAAATTATTCCATTTTCGACAGACACTTTCATTGGTTAAATTAAAAATTCGATTTTTAATTTGAGGATTTTTACTATTAAGTTTCGCAATCAAAATTAATCTCTTTCGTTTAAAAATTCAACTGTTTTGTTGAATATTATCCCGATTTCGACAGAAACTTTCATCGGTGAAATTAAAAAATCGATTTTTAATTTGAAAATTTTTACTATTAAATTTCGCAATCAGAATTAATCTCATTCGTTTAAAAATTCATGTGTTTTGTTGAAAAATATTACATTTTCGACATAAATTTTCATCGATTAAATTAAAAACTCGATTTTTAATTTGAAAATTTTTACTTTTAATTTCGCAATCAAAATTATTCTCATTCGTTTAAAAATTCAACTATTTTGTTGAGCATTATTCACATTTCGGAAGAAACTTTCATGGGTTAAATTAAAAATTCGATACTTAATTTGAAAATTTTTACTATTAAATTTCGCAATCAGAATTAATCGCTTTCGTTTAAAAATGGTACTATTTTGTGGAACGTTATTCCATTTTCGACAGGAACTTTCATCGGTTAAATTAATAACTCGATTTTTAATTTGAAAATTTTTACTATTAAATTTTGCAATCAGAATTAATCTCTTTCCTTTAAAAATTCAACTATTTTGTTGAACGTTATTCCAATTTCGACAGAAACTTTGGTCGGTTAAATCAAAAACTCGATTTTTAATTTGAAAATTTTTACTATTAAATCCCGCAATCAGAATTAATCTCTTTCGATTAAAAATTCAACTGTTTGTTTGAAAATTATTCCAATTTCGGCAGAAACTTTCATCGACTAAATTAAAAAATCGATTTTTTATTTGAAAATTTTTACTAATTAATTTCGCAATCAGAATTAATCTCTTTTGTTTAAAAATGGTACTATTTTGTGGAACTTTATTCCATTTTCGGCAGGAACTTTCATCGGTTAAATTAAAAACTCGATTTTTAATTTGAAAATTTTTACTATTAAATCCCGCAATCAGAATTAATCACTTTCGATTAAAAATTCAACTATTTTGTTGAAAATTATTCCATTTTCGATTGACATTTCCATCGGTTAAATTAAAAATTCGATTTTTAATTTGAAAGTTTTTACTATTAAATTTCGCAATCTAAATTAATCTCATTCGTTTAAAAATTCAACTATTTTGTTGAAAATTATTCCAATTTCAAAAGAAACTTTCATCGGTTAAATTAAAAACTCGATTTTTAATTTGAAAATTTTTACTATTAAATTTCGCAATCAGAATTAATCTCTTTCCTTTAAAAATTCAACTGTTTTGTTGAAAATTATGCCATTTTCGACACTAACTTTCATCGGTTAAATTAAAAACTCGGTTTTTAATTTGAAAATTTTTACTATTAAATTTTGCAATCAGAATTAATCTCTTTCGTTTAAAAATGGTACTATTTTGTCGAACGTTATTCCATTTTCGACAGGAACTTTCATCGGTTAAATTAAAAACTCGATTTTTAATTCGAAAATTTTTACTATTAAATTTCGCAATCAGAATTAGTCTCTTTCCTTTAAAAATTCAACTATTTTGTTGAACATTATTCCAATTTCGAGAGAAACTTTCATCGATTAAATTAAAGAATCGATTTTATATTTGAAAATTTTTACTATTAAATTTTTCAATCAGAATTAATCTCTTTAGTTTAAAAATTCAACTATTTGTTGAACATTATTCCAATTTCCAAAGAAACTTTCATCGATTAAATTAAAAACTCGATTTTTAATTTGAAAATTTTTTCTGTTAAATCCCGCAATCAGAATTAATCTCTTTCGATTAAAAATTCAACTATTTTGTTGAAAATTATTCCATTTTCGACAGAAACATTCATCGGTTCAATTAAAAACTCGATTTTTAATTTGAAAATTTTTACTCTTAAATTTCGCAATCAGAATTAATCTCTTTCCATTAAAATTTCAACTATTTTGTTGAACATTATTCCAATTTCGACAGAGACTAGGATCGGTTAAATTAAAAACTCGATTTTTAATTTGAAAATTTTTTCTATTAAATCCCGCAATCAGAATTAATCTCTTTCGATTAAAAATTCAACTATTTTGTTGAAAATTATTCCATTTTCGACAGAAACTTTCATCGGTTAAATTAAAAATTCGATTTTTAATTGAAAATTTTTACTATTAAATTTCGCAATCAAAATTAACCTCGTTCTTTTAAAAATTCAACTGCTTTGTTGAACATTATTCCAATTTCGAGAAAAACTTTCATCGATTAAATTAAAAAATCGATTTTATATTTGAAAATTTTTACTATTAAATTTCTCAATCAGAATTAATCTCTTTGGTTTAAAAATGGTACTATTTTGTGGAACGTTATTCCATTTTCGACAGGAACTTTCATCGGCTCAATCAATAACTCGATTTTTAATTTGAAAATTTTTGCTATTAAATTTTGCAATCAGAATTAATCTCTTTCCTTTAAAAATTCAACTATTTTGTTGAACATTATTCCAATTTCGACAGAAACGTTGATCGATTTAATTAAAAACTCGATTTTGAATTTGAAAATTTTTACTATTAAATTTCGCAATCAAAATTAACCTCGTTCGTTTAAAAATTCAACTATTTTGTTGAACATTATTCCAATTTCGGAAGAAACTTTCATCGGTTAAATTAAAAAGTCGATTTGTAATTGAAAAATTTTAACTATTAAATTTCGCAATCAGAATTAATCTCTGTAGTTTAAAAATTCAACTCTTTTGTTGAACATTATTCCAATTTCGACAGAAACTTTGATCGGTTAAATTAAAAACTCGATTTTTAATTTGAAAATTTTTACAATTAAATCCCGCAATCAGAATTAATCTCTTTCGATTAAAAATTCAACTATTTTGTTGAAAATTATTCCATTTTCGACAGAAACTTTCATCGGTTAAATTAAAAATTCGATTTTTAATTTGAAAATTTTTACTATTAAATTTCGCAATCAAAATTAATCTCGTTCGTTTAAAAATTCAACTATTTTGTTGAATATTATTCCAATTTCGGAAGAGACTTTCATCGGTTAAATTAAAAACTCGATTTTTAATTTAAAAATTTTAACTATTAAATTTCGCAATCAGAATTAATCTCTGTAGTTTAAAAATTCAACTATATTATTGAACATTATTTCATTTTCGACAGATTCTTTCATCGGTTAAATTAAAAATTCGATTTTTAATTTGAAAATTTTTACTATTAAATTTCGCAATCAAAATTAATCTCCATCGTTTAAAAATTCAACTATTTTGTTGAACGTTATTACAATTTCGGAAGAAACTTTCATCGGTTAAATTAAAAACTCGATTTTTAATTTAAAAATTATAACTATTAAATTTCGCAATCAGCATTAATCTCTTTCCTTGAAAAATTCAACTATTCTGATGAACATTATTCCAATTTCGACAGAAACTTTGGTCGGTTAAATTAACAACTCGATTTTTAATTAAAAAATTTTAACTATTAAATTTCGCAATCAGAATTAATCTCTTTAGTTTAAAAATTTAACTATTTTGTTGAACATTATTCCAATTTCGGAAGAAACTTTCATCGGTTAAATTAAAAACTCGATTTTTAATTTAAAAATTTTAAATATTAAATTTCGCAATCAGAATTCATCTCCGTGGTTTAAAAACTCAACTATTTGTTGAACATTATTCCATTTTCGAAAGAAACTTTCATCGATTAAATTAAAAACTCGGTTTTGAATTTGAAAATTTTTTCTATTAAATCCCGCAATCAGAATTAATCTCTTTCGATTAAAAATTCAAATATTTTGTTGAAAATTATTCCATTTTCGAAAGAAACTTTCATCGATTAAATTAAAAAATCGATTTTTTATTTGAAAATTTTTACTATTAAATTTCTCAATCAGAATTAATTTCTTTCGTTTAAAAATGGTACTATTTGGTCGAACGTTATTCCATTTTCGACAGGAACTTTCATCGGTTAAATTAAAAACTCGATTTTTATTTTAAAAATTTTTACTAATAAATTTCGCAATCAGCATTAATCTCTTTCCTTTAAAAATTCAACTATTCTGTTGAACATTATTCCAATTTCGACAGAAACTTTGATCGGTTAAATTAACAACTCGATTTTTAATTAAAAAATTTTACTATTAAATTTCGCAATCAAAATTAATCTCCATCGTTTAAAAATTCAACTATTCGTTGAACATTATTCCAATTTCGAAAGAAACTTTCATCGATTAAATTAAAAAATCGATTTTTTATTTGAAAATTTTTACTATTAAATTTCTCAGTCAGAATTAATTTCTTTCGTTTAAAAATGGTACTATTTGGTGGAACGTTATTCCATTTTCGACAGGAACTTTCATCGGTTAAATTAAAAACTCGATTTGTATTTTAAAAATTTTTACTAATAAATTTCGCAATCAGCATTAATCTCTTTTCTCTAAAAATTCAACTATTCTGTTGAACATTATTCCAATTTCGACAGAAACTTTGATCGGTTAAATTAACAACTCGATTTTTAATTAAAAAATTTTACTATTAAA
>NC_046666.1:86153010-86160607 GCF_010883055.1 Belonocnema kinseyi | reverse complement strand
AACTTTCACCGGTTAAATTAAAAATTCGGTTTTTAGTTTGAAAATTTTTATTATTAAATTTCGCAATCAAAATTAATCTCGTTCGTTTAAAAATTCAACTATGTGTTGAACATTATTCCAATTTCGGAAGAAACTTTCATCGGTTAAATTAAAAACTCGATTTTTAATTTAAAAATTTTAACTATTAAATTTCGCAATCAGAATTAATCTCTGTAGTTTAAAAATTCAACTATATTATTGACCATTATTCCATTTTCGACAGAAACTTTCATCGGTAAAATTAAAAATTCGATTTTTAATTTGAAAATTTTTACGATTAAATTTCGCAATCAAAATTAATTACTATCGTTTAAAAATTCAACTGCGTTGTTGAACATTATTCCAATTTCGAAAAAAACTTTCATCGATTAAATTAAAAAATCGATTTTATATTTGAAAATTTCAACTATTGCATTTCGCAATAAAAATTAATCTCTTTCGTTTAAAAATTCAACTATTTTGTTGAAAATTATTCCATTTTCGACTGGAACTTTCATCGGTTAAATTAAAAACTTGATTTTAATCAAAAAATTTTTTCTATTAAATCCCGCAATCAGAATTAATCTCTTTCCTCTAAACATTCAACTATTTTGTTGAACATTATTCCATTTTCGACAGAAACTTTCATCGGTTAAATTAAAAATTCGATTTTTAATTTTAAAATTTTTACTATTAAATTTCGCAATCAAAATTAATCTTATTCGTTTAAAAATTCAACTGCTTTGTTGAACATTATTCCAATTTCGAGAGAAACTTTCATCGATTAAATTAAAAAATCGATTTTATATTTGAAAATTTTTACTATTAAATTTCTCAATCAGAATTAATCTCTTTGGTTTAAAAATGGTACTATTTTGTGGAACGTTATTCCATTTTCGACAGGAACTTTCATCGGCTCAATTAATAACTCGATTTTTAATTTGAAAATTTTTACTATTAAATTTTGCAATCAGAATTAATCTCTTTCCTTTAAAAATTTAACTATTTTCTTGAACATTATTCCAATTTCGGAAGAAACTTTCATCGGTTAAATTAAAAAGTCGATTTGCAATTGAAAAATTTTAACTATTAAATTTCGCAATCAGAATTAATTTCTGTAGTTTAAAAATTCAACTCTTTTGTTGAACATTATTCCAATTACGACAGAAACTTTGATCGGTTAAATTAAAAACTCGATTTTTAATTTGAAAATTTTTAGTATTAAATTTTGCAATCAGAATTAATCTCTTTCCTTTAAAAATTCAACTGTTTTGTTGAACATTATTCCAATTTCGACAGAAACGTTGATTGGTTTAATTAAAAACTCGATTTTTAATTTGAAAATTTTTACTATTAAATTTCGCAATCAAAATTTACCTCGTTCGTTTAAAAATTCAACTATTTTGTTGAACATTATTCCAATTTCGGAAGAAACTTTCATCGGTTAAATTAAAAACTCAATTTTTAATTTAAAAATTTTAACTATTAAATTTCTCAATCAGAATTAATCTCTTTCGTTTAAAAATGGTACTATTTTGTGGAACGTTATTCCATTTTCGACAGGAACTTTCATCGGTTAAATTAAAAACTCGATTTTTAATTTGAAAATTTTTAGTATTAAATTTCGCAATCAGAATTAATCTCTTTCCTTTAAAAATTCAACTATTTTGTTGAACATTATTCCAATTTCGACAGAAACTTTCATCGATTAAATTAAAAAATCGATTTTTTATTTGAAAATTTTTACTAATTAATTTCGCAATCAGAATTAATCTCTTTCGTTTGAAAATGTTACTATTTTGTGGAACGTTATTCTATTTTCGGCAGAAACTTTCATTAGTTAAATTGAAAACTCGATTTTTAATTTGAAAATTTTTACAAATAAATAAATAAGTTTTTAAAAATTAATTTTTATTATATTATCATTTAAAATCTTCTTTCACTTATTTGAGAATTGAAGTATTTCGTTGAAAATTTGTATTTTTTGAATGAATTTAACTGTTTCTAATTTAAAAACTAAAAGATCTAAATGGTCGAACTAGCTGTTCGAAATAGACGAGTGTTCATCAATTTAGTTGATTTTGCTACCCCAGAAAATATGACTTTTCAGGAAAATTTAGATAAAATCATCAACAAAAGTAAAAAATTAATCTGGAAAATTCCGGGTTTTCCTCTAAACTCTAGGGTACTTCTTGGTGTTAAAAAATCTGGGCTATAGTTCCCGGTTTTCCCAGTAGGTGACCACCCGACTTGAAGTTGTACATTTCTTTAATTTTTTGTGACTTACAATATGTGGTTGTCTTTTTTTCCACAAGTCAAATATTTAGGGGTTGACGTTGATAATCCAATGATCTTATGATCGCACCGGGTGTGATAATTCTGAAAAAAGAACCTGAAAACAATGATGAGGAGAGTAGAGCTGAAAGGTAAACATAGAAACATAACCTGAAATTTCTTGAGGTAATTGCAGATTTGCTTACTCTGGCATTAAATTAAACCAGCTATGGATAATAATTATAGCACAAATATGCAAAATCTACAAACGGATTTTAAGGTGAAACACTGGACAGTTAAAAGCACACAAAATTGACCCATTTATCTGCCGATATCAGGCGATATCAGGTTGTAACGTGCGATATACCTACGATGGCCACGCGACGCACACATGTTAAGGGTTGAGGGCCACTTTCATTTACCTCACGTCGGTCATTGTCGGTGGTGCAGTTTCTTTGCACACCGACCGAGTCCTGGAATCATTCGTGGATTCAAGACCGATATATATATATATATATATATATATATAAACCAAATGGCTATAACGGGTATACGGGCGAGTAGGGGGCGCCATGTTTTTATCAACTGATATTTCTAATGCATTGTGACTCTCTATTTCTCTCTGATATATATATTCAATATTAAAGTTATGGAATATTACAGTCGCAAAGTAGGGATGATACTTCCACTTGGAGCGCCAAAGTAGGGCCTATATTTCCACTTAGGCGATTATTCATCAGTGTATTTTTTATATGCTACCATTCCTTTAAAGTTGATACATAAACACTTTTTTATAATAGCGATCATGTACACATCTTAATGTAAAATTATGTCATTACAATATTCTAAATATCTGTAATCCTATGTAGAAAAGTACAAATTTTTGGCTGCAAAGCTGTAAATTTCTGTAAATTCTTGCGGGAAATTAAAAACACAATAAGATATCAAGAACAGTACAAAATTAGTCCCAAGAATACAAAAAGTTGCTCGGGCTTCAAATTATTTATCTCGTCTCTTATACAGGGTGTCTAAGAAGTCTCGGCACGTTTGGATATTTCCTCAGGTAAAATATTTTTCCAAAAAGTGAAGGTCATTCATAAGTAGATTTCAACGAGGAATTCAATGGTGACTTTCATTTTGACCTTAAAGTTGACCTTCATGGCTTTTTGAAGGTCAACTTTGTTTTTTAAAAGGAAACCCCCTTTTTTACATCTGCAATCGATAGAGCGGTAAATTCTACGTTCAGCTACTTTTCCAAGTCATAGGTCAATTGTAACGTTCAAGGTTAGTTAGAGGTTATTTGAAATTAACAAAGTTTTCCAAGAGTTCAGTGTAATTCCTGAAGTAAATTTCAACAAGGAATTCAATGGTCAGCTCTGTATTGATCTTGGTTACAGCTTTTTGAATATTGTAGAATCAAAAGGAAATTTTTCATTAAAAGTTCCAGGTGTTCTGGTGAGAGGTCTGTTCCTACCCGAAGAATTATACAGTCCTATATTGTTTTTCGATACGTAAGTCAATACCTAAGGCGATACCATACGTCCCATATGCTTTTTACATACGAATATTACGAATCGAAACTAAATTTACATGATACGAGTACATACATACTATCTTTCACTAAAAGATTGTTATGGCGCCAGCTAAACTTTCGAAACGAGAGACGGTATCTGTATTAATGATGCGTGGTTGGGAAGATCGAGTTCGATCTTATGATTAAGTTCGTTTGCTTTTTAATCGCACTTTTCGTAATGGAGTAGGGTTAAATTCTGTCTCAAAATCAACAATTGAAAGAACTGTGAGGCGCATAATGAATCATAGATCTATCACGGACCTTCAGAGAACTGGTCGGCCAAAATCTGCAGGATCTGAAGAGATGCAGATGGACATAGCCTAAGTTCATCTGGTACAAGAGCTCAATGAAGACGATCCTAATCGTCGGGTTGAATTTTGTGAAATTCTGATGGACAGAATTGATAGAGATCCTCTTTTCTTGTACAATACAGTATTTTCAGATGAACCTACTTTCACTTTAAAAGGTGAAGTTAACAGGCAAAATTGTAGATATTGGTACGCCACAAATCATGAGTGGATGTTAGAGAATCACACACAATATCCACAAAAGATTAATGTTTGGGCCGGTATCTTGTATAATACATTGATAGGCCCTTTCTTCATCTATGGTAATCTCAATGCTCGTGCATATGAAGAGCTTCTCAGAAACCAAATTGTACCGAGAATAAGGGATATTACAGGCGATAATTTTCAAAATATTTGGTTCCAGCAGGACGGAGCAACGGCTCATTACCGTAGGGAGGTTCGAGCATTTTTGGATACTCAGTTCCCTCAAAGGTGGATTGGAAAAAGGGGTGAAATCGAGTGGCCTGCTAGATCTCCTGATCTGACGCTTCTCGACTATTTTCTTTGGGGTTATTTAAATAGTAAAGTATACTCAACGCAAGCGCAAAGCTTAGACGAATTACAGAATCGGATTCTGCAACAGGCTACTTTGATTGATAAGGAGATGATTTGTAATGATGTAACTCATTTTTACAATTGCATAGCTTTTTGTCAAGAAGCTCAAGGTTTTATGTTCAAACATCTTCACTGAAGCGTGAGAGGCACAAGGACTCACGCTAATCAAGCACCCCGAAGCGAGAGAGGCAAGGGGACTCACGCTAATTAAGCAATCCCAAAGGGAACAGAATGTACTAATTCCACGTCGTTCTTCCTGGGTAATGCTAAACGTAAACGTAAACTGATTGGAAAAAACATTGAAAAACCCTTGAAGATCATCACCAAGATCAATACAGAGCTCACCAATGAATTTCTCGTTGAAATTTACCTTAGGAATTGCACTGACCTCTTGGAAAGCTTTGTTTATTTCAAATAACCTCTAACTGACCTTGAACGTTACAATTGACCTATGACATTGGTACTTACCTGAACGAAGAATTTTCCGCTCTATCGATTGCAGATGTAAAAAAGGGTGTTTCCATTAAAGAAAAAAACAAAGTTGACCTTCAAAAAGCCATGAAGGTCGACATCAAGGTCAAAATGAAGGTCATCATTGAATTGCTCGTTGAAATTTACTTCAGGAATGACCTTTACTTTTTTGAAAAATATTTCACCTGAGGAAATATCCAACCGTCCCGGGACTTTTTAGATACCCTTTATATTTTTAATTATTTCTATTGGAAGGTCTAAATTCTTTCCATTAATTTTTCACCAAAAATGATTACGGGTACAATTATGCTCTTATATGTGTCTGTTCATAAGGGATTGCTGTTATTTGAAAGTTCTTATGGATCACGTATTTTTTGTAATTTTTAAAAACGCTTCTTTGGTACATCCTTGAAATCTTTGGCCCTAAGGCTGTTTGTGTGAAGCACTGGATAAACATAAGCAGCGACATGAGAGAGACATCGACAGGGAAAGATTTCATCTTAGTAAGCTATATTTTTGAAGCATGTCTTGTAAGAACAAATTACAGATTCAGTTTTAGTAGACTCAGAACACTGAATTAGGAAAATAGAAACTAAAGAGGTTTAGAATAATTTAAAATTGATAACCAGCCAAATGAAAGAAATAAGAAAAAAATTAATAATATTTCTATACCTGCTTACTTACTTAAAGAAATTGCCATACACAAAAATAACTTGGATGAACCATATTCACAATATACACGTCTTCCGAACATAACCTTATATATTTTTTAGAGTTTTCTACAAAAATTCTATTATTTAAAGTCATGGAATGCTAACATCAAGAAAATGGCAAGAAATCGTTTTTAAACTGCTTCAGGACATTCTTTTTTAATATTCTGATACATTCTGTTTATTTCTTTCTATTTGTTTCGTCTTATAATTTTTATAGGGTTATTAGACACATCTGTCGAGGGTAACCAGTTGTGTTTCTCTAAAGGTAATCGATTTGATTTTTATTCTTGAATAAATTGAAAAAATATGAGTCTTTTTACTTCGATCTCAGAAAGTCATTATTAAAGGAACGATTTTCTGCATCGGAACAAAAATAAATCCATACAATTATAATTATATAATACGACAAGACATAAGGTAACAAACATGAAGTTTGTAAAATAAATTTAACGGAAAAATACTAGAAAAAAATAGATCTTATTATAAAAAAAATATAATACAGTACTTCAAGCATATAATGCTTCTATAGAATTTTAATTTCCACGTCCATTAGACACTTCAAATATTTTATTATGCGCCTTATTGCAATAAAACTTATTTATTTCTTTTAGTAGAGAAACGTTTATTTTTCGGCCTTCTGGCCATAAAAAATTGACTAAAATACATCCATACCTTACACTGTAAAAAATGGTTGTGGAATTTTAGTACGCTAAACGTATGTAAAAAGTGGACTCACGCGCAGCGGCGTGAAATTAGAATAGAAATGTCTAAAATTGTACAAAAGTGTGAAATTCTCAACTGAATTGAAATTTAATATGTGACGTTAAATAAAACAACGGAAAGTGGAAAATTTCTACAGAATATCAACCTAACTTCAAACACTTAAATCATTAAGATCATACTAAGAATATATTCATATTGACGGAAGCTTATATGGCATAAAATTTATAATTTCAAACTGCAGTCATTCGCATTTATTCTTTCGCCGAAAGTGAGCTATAAAGTTTGAAAACTAAAATGTACGTTCGCTCATACGACGCGAACAAACGAGCGAAAAAAAGCTCTATCGGGAAAATTACACAAATGTGGAATATTATACGAACGAATCTATAATCACCATTAAGTAGAGAAATTTTCGTCAGAAAATAGAAATTTATGCGCAGTCGGTAATTTTACCAGTCTGGGGAATTTTACTATGTACAGCGTTAGTCCTTTTTTACACACTCTGAACGTAGTGATTTTCAACACGTCGTATGAATTCATGAAAAGTCATAGAATGAAACCTGTAAGAGACGTCATTCTACAAAAACGTGTGGAAATTTGCTTTCTGACCTGTAACTTTAATGCATCTAAAGTGGCATTTAATATGTGTAAATTTACACTTTGAATTGCAATTTTAAAACGTATTTTTTACAGTGTATCCCTAAGCTTGCTCGTTCTTTATAGACTTGCCTTTCTCGCTTTGCCTGGACACGCACGCATGTTCCTACTTTCTCGCTTCACCTCGCATTGCCAAACTTTGCCTCTGCGCCTAATACCTAATGCTTACAGTCTGTCAAGTTAAAGCGTGGGTGGCTTTACTCGCAGTCGGTAAGGTGTATCGACATGATTTTGGTGTCAAAATATTAAAAAGAGCTCCCTCTTTC
>NC_046666.1:86100210-86152910 GCF_010883055.1 Belonocnema kinseyi | reverse complement strand
GAAAGAGGGAGCTGTTCTTAATATTTTGACACCAAAATCATGTCGATACACCTTACCGACTGCGAGTAAAGCCACCCACGCTTTAACTTGACAGACTGTATCTACTATTTGTAATATTTACATTCCCCTTATATCTACTCTCTCTTTAATTCACAATCATTTCTTTTCCATTCCTCTTTCTTCTTTCTTCTATTCCTCTCCTTTTAAACCAATACTCCCTTCATTCATGCTACTGTCCCTTTATCCCCCTTTCATGCATCAATACCGCCATACTTATCCCACTTATTTCCACCTTCTCGAACTTCTCCGACCAGTGTTCCAAACTTGCATCCCCCTATCTGCAAAATTGAAACATCATCTTCCTAGAAAGCCAAAAACTATTTAAATAATCTATGTACCCAAACTACATCCTCGCTATAAGCTTTGGACTTCATGTCTCCCCTTTCTTATAGATATTGCGCTCTCTCTCTCTTGGCATCATCCACGCATAGTTCCTGGTAATACTTGATTCTCTTATTCCCGCATCCCCTATCCTTCCTCATACATCCTTCTGACTTCATCTATCTGCAGTCCGTTTGTTTTAAAATTACTTTCCTCATTACAAGACAACAAGATATGTAAATAATTCAATAGATAATATTTTTTTTAATTAAAAAATTATTATCAGCTGGATCACGGCGGAATCCTTTTATCACTTTCCACAGTTAACCTATTCCACAGTTAAGTAAGACATATCAATAAACCACAAAAAAAATAAGAACAAAAATCGCATTTTTATTCTAATTTAAAATTCCCGCCTAAAGGAGTACAAAGGACCCCGCAGCAAATGTACATGAAATGGCTTTTGGTCAATTTTGATTTAACTCCGTAAAATTGTAGTTCTCAATGTGTCGATCAAAAGTGTTATGCGGCACAAAGTCCGAAAATGGACAGTTTTTGAGTTGTAGAGGGTTAAACATCCAACCCTTTTAAAAAACATAACCAAATATCTCGAAAACTGCAGCTCTGCGAAAAAAATGTTCCATATGAAAGTTATTGGGCTCTAATGGGGAAGTGCAAAGAAAGTCATGACCTTAAGATACAGGTCATTTTTCAAGGTCATTCTATGCGAACTTGTCATTTATTGCTAATATTCAGCCAATAAAGACAAGATATAAAGAGGAAATCAATATAGAACCCATAAAGGCAATAAATGATAATGACTTTGTCAATAGCCAGCGAATGAAGGAAAATCATGAGAAGGATGTTTTCAAGATACGTCCTTTTTGACTCTCACGTAACTCACGCCCTTCTTGATCCCTCCCCCTCCCTCCTCGAAAAAGAAAACAAAGAACAAAATAATATAAAATGGGTGTTGGCGCGCGCAGCGCGCAGGTGTAATAAGCCCCATTAGTACTTTCATAATCATAAAAACAATAACTTGAGAGCTCTGCTATCATTTTTGTGCGAGTCATTTTGTGTTCACAAAGGAAGGGCGATTTGTTTCTGAGTACATATTCCCGTTACAGCGGGCCAGTGTGGTACACTTGTTTTGGCTGTTCTTTTGTTTCTTTTAATTGGCGATTGCTTTCTGCGTACACATTCACGATACTGCGAGGCAGATTACTACATGTGATTTTGTTATTCTGTTTTATTTTCTCTTTGTACTATGTTACTTCATGGATGAGTAAACGTTATCCCCGCTACATTGTATAGTCAGTCTAATTTTTTTTTATAGTGTTAGCAGAGTGTGTTTACTAAATTAATTCCTAATTAAGTACTTGCACTCTATAATTGTCAATCTTTAATTACAATGGCATTTAAAAATCTTTTCTATATTGATTTCCTCTTCATATCTTGTCTTTATTGGCTGAATATTAGCAATAAATGACAAGTTCACTTTGAATGACCTTGAACAATGACTTTCTTTGCATTTCCCCGTTAGAGCTTAATAAATTTCATAGGGAACATTTTTTTCTCAGAGCTGCAGTTTTCGAAATATTTGGTAATGTTTCATAAAAGGGTTGGATGTTTAACCCTCTATAACTCGAAAACTGTCCATTTTCGGGATTTGTGTCTAATAACACTTTTGATTGATACATTGAGAACTGCAATTTTACGAAGTTTAATCAAAATCGACCGAAAGCCATTTCATGTACATTTGCTGCGGGGCCCTTTACCGACTCCATTCATGTAGTTTGGTTAACCACTTTAAACTCATTTTTTAGCTGTTACTCGATTTGTTTAAAAAGGTAGATAGCAGGCGCATATCCCACAATCGTGGAACCCCTTTCGGTGACGGAAAAATGTTCAGAAAGCATTTTTAAAACCTCAAAACCAAATTATCATTGACCGCTGGTGGGTTTTCAGTGTCTCATAGATTTCGCCATTTTTGTGTGCCCCGTTCCAACAGCATTAGATAAAATCGATAGTAGGATTTAATGGCTGGAAACACTTTAGTCCTACATTTCCAGATCATGCAAATTCTTTTGCCCTCCATAACATCTATATTAAATGGAAGCTTGCGGAGACAAATATTAAAGTTACAAATGCTATTTTACTTTGTGCAACGAATAATCTTGCACTTAGAAGTTCAAGCGAACAAGTTGGAAATCCTCAAGTAAGTATTTTCTTATATTTAATTGAATTTGCTCATCATTATAATCAATTTTAAAAAATAGTACTAACATTCACATAAAAGGTTACGTATCTTATTTTTCGCCAAACATTAAAACTGAAATCATTGAATTTTTAGGGAATAAGGTTTCAAGAGTGTTCATTGATGAAATAAAACGTGCTAAATATTTTTCTATTTTATTTGATTGCACGCCAGATGTCATAAGAAAAGATAAAAATGTCTGAAATTATTCATTTTTTTTATGTAGATGAAAACAAAAAAGTAACTTCAGAGGAGAGTTTTACTGATTTTATAGAATCTCACGAAAGACCCCGGATTAGGTTTAGTAATAGAAATTTGGTAAAAAATAGAAAAGGATAACTTAAATATTAAGGATGTTAGAGGTCAAGGATATGATAATGGATGAAACATGCCTGGAAAATATCGTGGAGTGCAAAGTCGAATTTTGAAAGTAAACAAATATGCTAAGTATATTCCTTGTGAGACTCACAGCTTAAATTGGGTCGGAAATAATGCGGCTTCTGTTACCCCAAGGACGATAGCATTTGTTGGTATTCTACATATATTAAACACATTTTTCTCTGGTTCAACGTCCCGATGGAAACGCTTGACAAAAAAATTAAAATTAACTTCGAAACGTACATGTGATACGAGGTGGTCTGCTAGGTCTTGTGCAGTTAAGGCTTTGTGCTTGAATTTTTCGGATCCTTTCGAAGAACTAAGTGAATATTCATCCGATCCGTCAGATTCAGATTCTATGACAACTGCAAAAGAGTTAACATTTCGAATAAATTTCCAGTGCATTTGTACTCTTTGAATTTAGAACAAAATCCTTCACAACATCAATGTAATTAACAATGCGTAACATAGGATTTTATTATGAAATTCAGGACTCTTAAAAAGTAACAGGGTGTGTACGTATTGAAATAACTTTTCCCGATAAAAGGAATCTTAAAACAAAAAATGGACATCGACGAATCAGAAGATGATAGCGGCAATGTCAATTCGCGACAACAATTCGACTTACAGATTAATCAATTTCTAGGCACATTGATAACACAATTAACGTGGCGTTTTGCAGAAACAAAAGAGATTGTTTCCAATCTTTCTTTTCTTTATGGTGACACCTTGAACCATGACAGCGTTGCTAATCTAAAAACATACGCAGAAGAATAAGCACAAAAATATGTTAAGGATTTGAACGCATATGATTCTAATGTGAAAGTGAAAGTTTTAAATATCAAGCTGCGAAGCTTCATTCCGAGTTCTCTTCATTATGCGACGTATATTTTTAACTTTGCCAGTTACAGTTGCTTTAAACGAAGGACCTAATAAAAACCTATTTTAACCCTACTATGGGACAATTGCAATTAAGAAGTATGGAAAGGATATTAATTGAAAACAAAGTTACAAAAGCGATAGATTTCGAAGACTTGATCGACGACTTTGCAGGTGTGAACACTAGTAGGCAGAACTTGCTACGTTAGTTAATCAAATTATAATTATTAACACGTAAAATTAGTTTCTTAAATTAAAAAAATTTATTCAAACAAAATAAGTATGTTTTATTGATAGTTTATTCCATTTTTTATCTATAATTTTTAATATTAAAATAAAACCCAATTTATGGGGGGGGGGGTGTACGAAGGGCGTATGAAAGAACTTTTGTCCAAGGCGTCGAATTTTCCCGTTACAGTTCTGCTCGTAATGATCCCCAATCTGGACATTTAGTTATTCAGAAAACTTACTTGCGAGTCGCAACCGATTATTTTTGGCCGAGATGTTATCGAGATGTAGACAATTTCGTTAGAAATCGTGAAACATGGAAAGTTCGCAAAGTCGATCAGAACTCTGCACCTGGATTTTTAAGCCAGATATGATGGGACCGTTCCTCCAGAGTAAAGCCGGATCTAAATACGTGCTGGTGATCCTAGATTTGTTCACAAAGTTGTTCGAGTGCGTTCTCTACGCGCAGGCACTAGTCATAAAATTAGTGACTCCTTTAAAGAACTCGTAGTGAATAGGTGGGGAGTACCTCAAGTCCTTTTGACCGACAATTAAACAAAGTTCCTAAATAGCACTTTACGTTCCCTTTCTCAGGAGTTCAATGTCCTGCAAGCTACTAAAACCCCATATCATCCACAAGCGAATCCTATAGAACGCGTGAATCAAATATTATAAAACAATGATGATTTCTTATATTAACGAAGATCATAAGATGTCGGATCTTTCAGAATTCCGGTTCGCCTACAATACTGTAGTATTTGTATATACTGTATTTGTATATACTGTAGTATTTGTAGTATACCCTCAAGACCACGCGCGCCTTTTTAAATCTTGGTCGAGATCCTCAGCCAATTGATTCCTTATAAAGAAGCGAATAGATCAACTTTGCCATAAATCCGCAATCCCCTGAATGATGGGACAAAAGAATGCAACAATTACAAATCATGCGAGACTAGATAATCAAAAATCTCGATGATGCGTTTCAAAAACAATTACGGTATTATAACTTACGCCGTCGTCAATTAATATTTTCTCGCGGTCACCTAGTGTTATCGCGTTGTAGAAGGCTTTCTAGGAAAGTGAAGCAAGAAGCAGCTAAATTAAATCCAAAATTCTCAGAACCATATAGAGTAACTAAGGTTCTTTTCCCTCTTGTATATGAAATTAGCAATTTATCTGATAAGTTAATTGTAAAAATCCACATACAAGAACTTAAACCGTTTATAACTACTGAACATGAATCTGCTTTTGACCCTTAAGCTGAAATTCTAAGTCGAGTATCCCGATTAGAATCAACCCTTTGCCCACGTCAAGTATTCCAGAAAGAAAAGAAAAAGACACTCAATGGATGTTAAGGATCAACTAATTGCTGTTCAATGGGTGAGGCTCGCACTGATGGAGGCTGAGGTCACGCGTTTGAGAGAACAGATTGAGGGGAGACACAAATACGATGCCAGACTTAACGAAATAAGTAGACGCCCGATCGCAGAAGACTTTGCGAGGGAACGTGTGGCCTTACATCCGCCCCAACCATAATATCATCTGCCAAGTACTGAGAAGACACCCGGGATTTGTTGAGAATCTCTTTGACGCTCTCGAAGCCGAAAAAGAGGCAGTAAACGATCGAGTGTTAACCACACGTGAGGCCCGACAAGCAGGCGACGCTGCCATCATAGAGGAACAAGGGTTGAAACCACCTGTGACAGTTGAAGACATCACTTCAGATGAAGGCCTGTTAGCGTATTTCCGTAGGTAGTATAGCTTAAGGATGGTGAACGAGGCGACACAGGCAACTCCATCAACCTGAGAAGTCGGCAGTCAAGTAGATCAAACTATGACCTGGTCGAGACCATGTACAACCGAGCAGGGAACCAAGTAGACCTCCGACTGGGTCTTATACCCTTGTCCACCCGTCAATACAGTTCCAGTGGATCCGAAACTATCCTAGACTCCCCCATCCTTTAAGAAAACTTTGTCCAACCAGTTCCCCGACAAGGAACCCTTCCAGTTCCTCGTCCAGAATTCAGGCAAGTCTCCCATCAAGTTGCCCATCTAGGAACCCGTTCAGCTACCTACCCAGAATCCAGTCAAGGCTACCGTCCAAAAACACGCAGCGTTACCTTTCAGGAAACCAGTCCCGCCAATCGACCATCCCACTCCCGTTAAGAGATCCCCACTTCACCCAATCCTATAGAAGAATTGGCAGAATTAAAACCTTTAACGAGTTGTAGACCTCTTTTTCTCCTGGACCTAAAGATTGGAAGCCATTATATAAGCTGGAAGTCACCAAGCCCTTCCGCGATGGTTGTTAAAAATGCGACAACCAGTCTCATGACTACCTTCAATGCGAGCTTAAGATGCTCCGATTGTTCTATTTCCGGCATGGAATATCAGGATAAACCATTGTGACCTGTCCTAATTATAGTGAGTAGTGCCATAAAAAAGATCTTATACGGCCAAGAGAGAAACTAAGTACATCCCATCTAGGCATGTTAGTCGGATACATGATCGTCGAGAGAGAAGAAGATAAAGATGACGAAGATTAAGATCTTTATCTCGACAAGGAGCGGCCTTATTTTAATTAATTCTATAGTCAATTTCAAGTCAAGTAAAATTGTTGGTGTGTACTGCTGAGTGCCACTCCTTATCATACACCCAGCTTCAACAACCCGAGCAGTTTGTTCCTTTTGCTTTTGTTTGGATTACACTCGAGACTCTCCGGACGACTAGACTACCCCGAGAGACCTTCAAGTTATTCGATTTTTTCCGCCTTTCAACCTGATGTTGTCTACAAGATAAAGTGCCTGAGGATATTCGATCATAGAAATCATGTTAGGAGGCCGGCTGGTTTGGAAGCAGCGTTGTTCGTTACTCAAAATCCAAAACGACTTATCTACCCTGAATAGAAGCTTTTTAGAAAGGCGGATTTCGAGTCTCGTACTCGCATTGCGAGGCTTGATCTTCTTTACTAACCACAGCCGAATTAAGGAGTATAGTTCGTTTTGCACATTTCACGGAATTTTAGTTAAAAAGTTTGACCTTCCACTACACTCAGAAGACATTTGAAGATTACTCATCCCTGGGAGATTTAGCCTCATTACGGGTAAGGCAAGGACACTTCGATGGACACATACCATGTTAACTAATTATCAAAACTTTTTCTTACTTTTCTGAAAATGGCGTCACACGTGGTCGTGGCGGAAGTGCCCTAACTGGGCCTTTCACTTTTTGTTATGTCTTATAAATTGAAGTTTAGTGATGGCGCAGATTGATTAACATGTATTTCCCCATTGTGTAATTTTGTATAACCCGTCAACTGAGTCCGGTCGAGTTCAACACCGAGACTCAAATTAACCATAGAGTGACCGTTTTATTGTGAGTTAACCTAAAAATGTAAAATTATCGAAACTGTGGCCAGTCATGTTTCACTCTAACTATTTTTAACCTCAAAATTATGGATTCTCCTTTGGTAAAATTGATGTATTATAAAATGTGCAACTTCCAGGTACCCCTCGGTCACGAAATTTCCCCTTGTCCTGCCCCTTTAAGTAAGTGGTAGCCTTCAGAAAATATAAGCGTCGAGAATTGTATGGTTTTTCGAAATTTACGGATTTGATTTAAAGTTTTATAAATTTGAGCAAATTATTGAATTGTGTTATTCTCAGAAATGTGCTGGTCTGTTTCATGAATTATTTAGTTTTAAAGAATTTTGTTAAATCGTTCATTAATGTTTTCTGCAGTTTCGTCTGAAAAATTTAGTAGATGATAGATAATTTCTGTTACCACTATTCAGTAACTTATTCGTAACGTATCAATAATTCAGCTCGAAAAAATTTAAGTTATAATTTACGAAATTGAGTATGAATTTAAACTCAGTAGTGCTGAGCCAGCCAAGCGTGATTTCTTTTAAGGAAATCACTGTTATTTTTAGTAAATTTTAAGTTTGAGAATTTAGTTAAATAAATTCTACAATTTATTGATAGGTTGTGGAGATCCAAATCATAGGTTCTATTGAGTTTTTGGGTTGTGACTAGTTTGTCGAGAATTAGGCTATGACCAACATTCAATTTATGTTGCACCTATTACTGGATTTCTAGGATCAAGGCTATGGATTGCGTTAAGTTTCTACTTTTGTTATGTAAATTGAGTTTGGCCTATTATTGCATTTTGTGAATAATCTTATTAGGTCTTGTCAAAAATAAAATAATGGAATATATATAGAAAGCCGTTAAGCTCGATCCTCTGTTGAAACTTAGATTTAATTAGTTAATAGAAATTGCCTAGCATAGAGTTCTGGGCAGGGTGGCCTAACTTTTCGGAGTTTGTTTAAGATTAAGAAATAAACCTAACATTCGAAGCATTTATGTAATTACGTCGAGAATTTTATGAATCGATTTTTTCTGATTTAATGTGTCCTTTCACAAACGAGTTTGTGGAGACTTAGAAAATATGAAATACCAAGCGATGAAAATGTTCTGTGGGATTTAATTTCTCTATGTATCACGACTAAGCATTTAACATTATAAACTCTACTTGTTTAAGACGACTTGCATTCATTTAATAAATTTAGTGAACCCTCTTCAATTGCGACATACGTCCAACTACTGAGTCTGAGCTGACCGTGTGAGGCACCGGTGCACTAAAGCCTGTAATTTTGAGTAAAGCTTTATATGAGATTTTATAGCACTCCTCATACTTGTAAACACCCGATTTCAGTTCATCCATTCAGTTCATCCATTCTTCATATGTTATTTTTAGACCAAAACATTCCTGATACATTTTTTCAATTTTCGCAGAAATTATTGTTATTAAAATATATTGTTATTGAAATTTATTGTTGCATATAAGTTTCGAAAGAGAAACTGGAAATTTTTTTTGAAGGTGCCATGTACGTTAAGAAGAACCCGTTCGTGAGGGATCCTGGACCAACCGCAGATGAGTCTACTACCCTAAGTGTGATAACTCTCATACCTCCCTAGGCATAATAATGAGAGCTTTCCGACTTCGACGAGGACTATGTCAACTCGTCTTCGGACACGCTACGGCTTTATCCTCACGTCCAGCTGTGACAGTGTCTTGCAAGGCAGCACCATCTTGTGCTACAGACTTATAGCCATGTTCAAAGAATGATTTCAAGTTCTATGTACCGGACGTTATATACAAACAATTTATGTCGAGAACAGTTTTCAGTGTTTTTTTTTTTTGTTACGTTGTGAATGAAATGCGACCTCTCCGAGTTGAATAAACTTCAAATTTGGACTCAGCGACCCTAAAAACATATAACCGCTTAGCTTTCTGAGTGTTTCAATTAATGTTCTAGCCTTCATCATTTTTTTTAAGGTTAGAGACCAAATGCGACCCGACCGATTCAAACCAACCACGGACTCGGATTCAGTGACCCAAAGAACGTATAAAAATGTTAATATTTAGGCAAAGAGGTATTAAAATTTCTTTTTTAATTAAGTATCAAGTGGACTGAGTTTACTGCCAGAGGCTCGAAGTACAGGTTGTAAATCACGAATGTGGTGTAGCTGTTTTACCACAGATTTTGAGGGACATTTCCTGCTATTAAATTAGACGTAGACTCGAAAATTCAGCTAATTATACAGGCTGTACATGCTGGGGCTTACCAAAAAGTATGCAACCAGTCGTACATGTCAACGCTATTTTGATGGCCGTGTATGCGTGATTGCATACTCTTTTGTAACCCCCAGCGTGTCCACCATGTACCTATTAGTGTCGGTGGTGCGTCATAATAACTTTTGTTGTTCTTTACTCAGATGGCAGAGAGTTTGATTATTATTGTGATCTGATAATTGTGGAAGACCTTCGTGGAATTCAATGTAAATTCCATACGTCGAGTACAACGACTGCTATTCAGAATAGGAAAAGAAAAATTTTTTCAATGTAGTGTCTGTTATCTTGTCAAGGTTCTTAAAGGTTTTTATTACAAATAACATTTTTTTATAGCCCGTTCTACCGCAAATCATATGGTGGAGTGCTGCGATTCCAGTAAAAGCCCTGAGCTAATAGGTTACATGGCGTTACTATATGCACTTCCGGGCAAGAAACACCCAGAGTACTCGAAAGTTATGCACCAAATGCTGTGAAACCGTGTTTCACACCTCCGGAAAAGGTTTAACATGAATGAAGCGCCCACCCTAACACTGCTGGATCAAGCCGGCAACTGAGAAAGAAAGGCCACGCTAAGACCAACTACCGGCAATAATCCAATATGCGAAGAATGATGTTTTAAACCCAGAAGCAACATCAACATCCAGGTTTCTTCCTAACCTAAAAATATAGCTGAATACGCTTCTCGGAGTTTTTCCGATGAATCCAACCTCTTGAAGTTCATTTGCAGTATGTATTGTTCAGAGACAACTTTAGCAGATGCAATCGGTGATACAAAACCAACGGAAGAAGAATGAAGGACGAATACATCCACTCAGCACAAAGAGAAACTGGGTAAAACAGTACGTTCTCAAATTCTCTCTATAAAGGCTTCCATAAAACACGTAGCCCAATTTTCCTCACTTTTCGACTCCCCTCTTCCCCCATGTAGCCCAATATGGCATTATTGCCCTCCCCCCGCCCAAGGGTGCTACGTGGTTATTTTTATTTCTTGTAAAACGAAAATAAAACATACAATTCTGAGTGGCAGCAAACTTCATAAAGGAGCACTCGGTTAGGTTCGCAGGGATCGAATTTTAGACTCTGCACGCTATTTCAAAAAAGGAGTAAACTATACGTTTTACTATCATTATTTTTTACACCTGAATATAAAACCACGTGGCTCGGACGTGTAACCCCCCCCCCCCAATGTGGACCAGCGTGGCCTTTTGTAGAACCCTCCTTCCCCTGAAGCAACCACATGGTTTATACAAGGCCCCTATGATTGACTTCATATTATGAGGCAGGAGATTCACAGCCACGTTCCCGGTAGTACTTTATTCATTTAGAGTAGTACCGTGGACAAATCAAGAGCTTACATCTCTGGATATCGAGTTACGTATCAAACGAAAAAAATATATGCAATAAAAACTTTTTAATTTCGAGAGGGAAAAGCGGTCACGCAAAAATGTACAACATACGCGACCCCTGGTGGTGAATCTGCAATAAACAAATACAGGTTCTCGTTTGAAATTGTTAAATTACCCCTCCTTCCGACCCCAAGGGTGGGGTTAATTTTTTCGGGGTCGCTTTAACCCTTAAAAATAAACCGTTTTCATTACAGACCATTTTTTCTTAGATGCGTGTTTCATGAGATTTTTTGTTGTCACAACGTAAAAGAAACACCTTGTATATAGAGAGTTGCATGTTGGTGACGGTAGTGAGAACGTATTAACTGACAGGAATAAGAGTTTTCTATGGTGTTTGCGCTGAAAATGTAAGTAGAGTGTTAGCGTGGAGCCCAGGAGATAAGTAAGGATGTGCGGGGAGAGTTAGGGAGTAAAAAAAATAATGTTTAACGCGGATGTGCGGTAGGGTTAGGTAAAAGAGGGAACGTGAGGTTAGATGGATAAGGATTTCAACGAAGTTGTAGACAGGAGTTTTGGGTTTTCGAGTCAGACTAGGGTAGTTTTCTTATAGGTAGGGGATGTTAAGGGAGGAAAAAGGGTGTCTGCAAGAGCTGATAAGAAAGAAATAAAATGATAAAATGAGAGGAATTAAATGATTTATATTCGAATTACCAATAAAAATAGTTCAAAGTAAGTCCATTTACACCTGCATAGCGATAATTTTGTTAAAATATTTCTTACCCTCCCTAATTTGTGATGTCAAACCTCAGGAGAGTGTTTTTGATTCCAAAGAACGTTTTAATTGCTATTAAGACTTCGCGCGAAAAACTGTTTGCTTTGTCAATACGCTGAATTGTGGATAAAGGGGTAGGTCGGCGGAAGGCAAGGCGAGGAAGAAGTGAGAATAGGGAAGAGGTTGACCTGGACTAGGAAGGGGATAAAGGAGCATCAGGAGCAATAAGGAAAGGTACACTTTACAGGGGAGTCGGTGGAAGAGCAATGGGTGGATCTGTAAAAAGAAAATAAATGGCTGTATGCAAAAGAATGTATTTACAGAAAAAATAAAGGAATGGTGAAGCCGTGGTGGAATGGTGAATGTGAAAAGATGAACAGAAATATGAAAAGGCAGTATAAGAAGTGGAAATAAGGAACTCGGAAAAAGGAGTACGTCGAAATGAGAAAGGTGTTTAGGTAGACGTAGAATAAGGAAGAGCAGAAAAAAGAAAAAGATCTGGAAAAGACGCGGAGAAATTCTAAAACAGAAGGGGACGCGTAGAAGATAAAAAATAGGGTTAGAAGACGTAGGTTTAGGACAAGGGAGAATATAAAAAAATAAAAGGAATTTGTTAAAGAATAATTTCAGGACTCAGATTCGCCGAAGATAGATAAGGAAGTTGAGAAAGTCTAATACAGCAGTTCTGGATGGGGTTGAGAACGAATTGTTGCTGTTTAGCATACACTAGGTAAGAAAGAGGCTGAGAAGTACTGTGAAATAAATTATAGAGGGGGAAAAGATTCCCAAGGGGGTGGAGGGATGGGTTGAACGTGCCAGTATATAAAGGAGGGTATAGGGAAAGGCAGGGAAAAGAATATTACCAAACACAGAGGTGGGCTTGAAGGAGAAAAGGAGCACTGTTGACAATACTTACGTTTTTCGCAACGTAATGGTTGGAGAATCAGCGTGTAAAGGTTCGAAAGTATACGAATTTTGTGTGTATCTTAAAGGCGCATTCCATTCGATGTATAGGTGGAGGTTTTCGGGGGCGACGACGGAGAGAATAGTAGAGAGATCTAATCGCAAGTGTAATTAGGGCAGAAGAGGTTAGGGTATGGTTATTCGCATGTGCTAATGCCATAGTGTTGCTAGCAAAGAGCGAGGATGCCTTAAAGTAGATGATAAAAGGTTTAAGAGAATCCTTGCATAAGAATAGGTTGTAGCTCAATGCGAAAAAGTCCAAGATCATGATGTTCTGGTGACGAAGTGGAAGTAATGAGGGAGGTGATTGGAAGTCGAAGGAAAAGGTGCTGCAGGAGGTAAAAGAGTTTTTCCCTGGGCTTCCTATTTCGTAGAAATGGGTGAGCGGATGGTCATATAAAAGAAAAAAAGAGAGTGACATGGGCAAATATGATGCGCCAGGTATCGGGCATACGAAAGAAGTTGCTTGCAGATGATTTTAAAAGGATAATAAAATTGTTAAAATCGCTAGTAAAAAGAGTTCTTATTTTATGAAGTAGAGGAGTAGGGGTCGTAAAAAAGAGAGAGGGTAAATAGAATACAGGAGAGTCATGTAAAGTAGAAACTAGGGTTGGCAAGGAATACGTCTAATTATATTGTTAGAAGGGAGACGAGAAGAAGAAGTTTAGCTGGTTAAAAATTGTTGGTAGGAGAAGCAGAACAGAATAGGGGATGAGATGAAGAATAAAAAGGTTGAAAGGGAAATATATTTTAAAACGAATAGACTGAAGATGTATGAAGTGGGAAAGGTGCTCACGGCCGCTCCTAAATGTATACCTGGATGCACAGCTGGGGGCCACAGTATGCGGAAGGGTGGCGATAATAAGCTGCGAGATGGTCAGGCGGATCTCACTAATCAAACAGGTGGCCAGCAAGAACATCTGCGACAAACAGTAAGCAGTTGAACAGGAACTGTGCCTGCTCAGGATGCTTTGGCTATCGTTAGCTATTTGCAGCCAACCACCTCAACAGAAATACCGTCTGAGAGCATCCGGTGGGATACCTCAATCAAAAATGAATTAGTGCGTCTTTATTGCGAAATTTCGAAGTTTGAAACGAGAACGGAAAAATTATACAATTTAAGTAAAAAATTTTCTGCAAAATATCCTAATATACAGAAATTCTCACTAAGAGATCTTATCGCTAATATGAAGGACACCAAAACTAATCAACCAGTCACAGAAGACCGAGCAATCGCAATTAAACAACAGGTTGATTTGGAGTTGGAAAACGACGGCGTCATACATCCTTCATAAGTGGATGCCCTTATACAACCAGAGGCAGAACAATTTATAAATGCCTTACAGCTATTATTACCGATAAGGTGTATTCTCATTTCGATGAGAATGAAATCGTTACAGAAGAGCAATAAGGATGTTTGAGAAATTTGCGAGATTTTAAAGATCTGGTGACTATTATAGACGCTGTTTCCATGACTCAAGCTCGTAAGTGTCAAAGGAACTAAAACACGGCATACATTGACTACATGCAAGCGTTTCCTTCCGTGCCGCATGACTATTTGCTTGAAGTTTTAAAACACTAAACAGCATTTTAATGGGTTCAGAATTTATGATAATGCGGATGGTCATCAAGTGACCCATCTTCTATACAATCATATCATGAAGCTGTACGCTAGTTCAGCCCAGAAACTGCAGCAGGTGATCGATGTCACAAAAAAAAGTTTTCCAATAATATCCACATGGAGTTCCTACCAGACATAGATGCCTCTACACAGTTTAACATTAACTGTTATGGAGTAATAATGTAAATAATTAAATTATGTTGTTTTTAACTACAAAATAAATGGTAAATCTATTACAATAGATTCATAGACTTTCAATAATAATTTTTATGAACAAATCTGAGGAAACAGTGATAGCGATAGAGAGAATAGCTTAAAATACATTGAGTTTTTCACACATTGTGAAAGTATTATAAAACTTAAATTATTTACAATTAATAATAAAGTAATTACCTAAGGGAATTATTCACCGGGAAATATAGTTTCAAAATTATTTTACATAATTAAAAAATAATTGATTCAATTGATTTCATTTTTAAATAATACGAATATATAGTTCTGCATTGCAATCACTCAAAATTTATTATTGCAGATAGAAATATATGTGGATAGACATTTTAGGTCGATTCGGCTTTTTGTACCAAGAAATTGTATTCTGTCAAAAAAAACATTGATGAAAAACTAATAATTATTTTTGTTCATATGAAGCTAGGTTTTCTTGTCGATTTTTTTTAGAAAAATTTACTTCTGTTGCGAAGAATTCAATTCAATTATTCTGAATCAATATTTTGACATCTCTTATTCACGTTTTTTAAATGTAAAAAGGTAAGCAATGTGCATACCGATACCATAACATTCCCAGCAGGACCCTTCATTTCGCGTTTCCAAACTATATTTTTATGTAAAAATGCACTTTACATACCAGCATTCCCGGCTTTAAAATGTACTTTTTCCTCGAAATGGCATTTTCTGTTCACGAAAACTTCCGATAAATGATAATTATCAATTTTTCGAAGTGGCATGATTCAATTATTTTCAATATAAAATGTTTTTAATAATAAATATTACTATTCTTATATTCTCTAATAAGGGACAGTGTTAAACTGTGTAGAGGCAGACGGGGCGCTATCTGTCGGACTTTTTTGATGCTACCACTTGGAAGTTTATATTTTCGGGTATCTTTTCAAGGAGCCGGATAGGGTTGGCCATCAGTATGAGATTCAGACAGTTTTCCCTAGGCTTTGAGTGGATACATTGTGGCATCAAGCCTTCCAGAGTTTCGTAGCTGCTGTATCATGACTAATTGATTCTCTGCTCAAGCAGGTCTTTCTTTCATCAAAAGATTGATTTGGTATTATTATTCTAGTATTTTAATGTGTAGGAGAAGGTAACACGTCAAAACTGCCCTTTCTGAAAATGAAGCTTACTCGAGCCAGACCATATCGCTAAGGTTTACACCGCTCCAGAGGGCATATAGCATTAATGATTTACATGGGCAATATGAACCACCTTAATTCTTACTGCTATTCTTTTTGGTGGAATACTAGAAGAGAAGTTGGACACCACGTGTATATCAGAATACAAATAAAATAAGTTCCAGTATTAATTTGATAAGTACTAAATTTTAAATTTCAAGTATGAATATCACATCAAATAAACACTTCTATAAAAATCAATGAAAATTAATTGAAGGGTTCGCGGTCTGAACCTGTTGACTGATGTTTCAGAAATCTTACACGTTGAAGAAAAATCGTTGTGGGGACCTATGATTTAGGTACCAAAGCGCGGTTTTTGAAAATCCATTTAAAAATAAACTGAAATAAATGTTTCTGTTTCGTTTACGGGATATTAATTGCACATAAAAATGTTCCAGAATATTTAAAAAAAATCTATTTTGAAAAAGGTCAGTTAACAGGTTCAGATCGTGGACCCTTCAATTATTTCCTTTCTCTCCTGACAAGTATGGTACACCCCCAATAGCAGCAATTACCGCATTCGGCTAATTTTATTATCTTAATTATTGTTACCACTCAGATAGACACTTTCCGAAGCTTTTGTACACTTTCCTTACCGTGTTAGTGACTTAACTTTTATTGATGCAAAATCCTGTTAAATAAAACAAGAATCCAACGACCAAAGGACCCCGCAGCAAATGTACATGTAATGGATTTTGGTCGTTTTGATTGAACATCGTAAAATTGTAGTTCTCAATGTCTCGATCAAAAGTGTTATGGGGCACAAAGACAGAAAATGGACAGTTTTCGAGTTATAGAGGATAAAACATCTAACCCTTTTAAGAAACATTTCCAAATATCTCGAAAACTGCAGCTTTGCGAAAAAAATGTTCCCTATGAAAGTTATTGGGCTCTTACGAATCAATGCAAAGAAAGTCATGGCCTTAAGACACAGGTAATTTTTTAAGATAATTAAATGTGAACTTGTCATTTATTTCTAATATTTAGCCAAAAAAGACAATATATAAAGAGGAAATCAACATAGAACCCATAAAGGCTAGAAATGAGAATGACTTAGTCAATAACCAGCGACATTCAAGGACCGTAATTTGTTGAAAGCCGTAATAATGATGCTGCTGTATTGTCATTGTTGATAGGGGATATTGTCATTGTTGATAGGGGGTACCGAGATGCCACTAATCTTTTGGCGCGTTTGGGTATTATCTGGAAAATTCCAGCTCTTCTTCCACGACATCAGCATCAACTTACAACTGAAGATGCTAACGAATCGCGTCTAGTTACAAAGTCTAGATAGATCGTAGAAGCTGGGAATGGACACATCAAATCAATTTTTAAATTCTTTTAGCAAGCAGTACAGATACAACACGTTCCTAACTTAGGCGATTTTTTTCGGATAGCTGGAGCTATAATTAAGAGATACCATCCATTAATTTTCATGGAAGGAGCTAATACCGAAATGGTCAATGAATTACTTGAAAAATCTAAGGAACCGAATGTCGTGCAAGCGCTGGTTGAGGCAGAAAACCTTAAGACAAGGAACGCCCAGCGATGGGTTCAATTAAATGCAGGGCAATTATTGGATTTTCCAGTCCTAACACACGAATTCTTAAAAGAACTCACAGTTGGAGTTCATCAAGTTAAAATTGCACCTTCTTACGAGCAAGACAAACTGCAAAGAGACAACGACGAAGAATTCCACATTGAGAGGCTACAAGGGGATAATCGAATACCACAGCCAGGATTTATAAGAATCAGAGTTTCTTCTCGATTTCGAAACGCGTCTAAGCATCAACTCTGTATTGCTTAAAGATCGAACGGTGATGATGACATGGACGATGGTATCGCTGACAATGAATAACTTACTTCTATAAGAGGATATTATTGTGCATGCCAGTCAGCTGCTCGAACGCTTGGAACTTGCTTGGGGTATGCTCAGCATCAAGAAAGATTTCGCTTTCCATCACAAAGACTGATTCAGACCATAAATGACGCAGGAAATCAATTACCAGCAAGAGATATTCAATTACCAGAAGTTGCCTTCATTGGCTAGGTCCGACGACATCCTGGTCCTCTCTTGCCTTCATTGGCTAGATAATGACTAAATCTCGCTCATGTCTTACCTTCATTGGTCGGAAATTGTCTCAATCAAGCTCATTTCATGCCTTCATTGGCTAGATATTGACAATATCCTGGACAAATCTTGCCTTCATTGGCTAGATAATGGCTAAATCTCGCTCATGTCTTGCCTTCATTGACTAGATAATGACTAAATCGCACTCATGACGTGCCTTCATTGGCTGGCTGTTGACTAAGTCATTCTCATTTCTTGCCGCATGACATTCGGTTCCTTAGATTTTTCAAGTAATTCATTAGCCATTTCGGCATCAGCTCCTTCTATGAAATGAATGGATGGTATCTGTTAATTATAGCCCCAGCTATCCGACAAAAATCACCTAGGTTAGGAACGTGTTGCATCTGCACTAACTGCTGAAAGAATTTGAAAATTGATTTGATGTGTCCTTTCCTAGCTTCGACGATCCATCTAGACTTTGTCACTAGATGCGATTCGTTAGCATCCTCTGTTGTAAATTGATGCTGATGTCGTGGAAGAAGAGCTGGCATTTTCCAAATAATACCCAAACGCGCCAAAAGATTAGTGGCATCTCGGTATCCCCTATCAACAATGACAATATCGTCTTCTTGGAACCACCTTCTCATCCTGTCAGCGTCTATTGCGAATTCATGTTGTAATATAGCAGCATCATTATTACGGCTGTCAGAAAAGTACGGTCCTTGAATGTATTGGCTAAATATTAGCAATAAATGACAAGTTCACATTGAATGACCTTGAAAAATGACCTGTGTCTTAAGGCCATGACTTTCTTTGCATTTCCCCGTTAGAGCCCAATAACTTTCATAGGGAACATTTTTTTCGCAGAGCTGCAGTTTTCGAGATATTTGGTAATGTTTCTCTTTCTTTTATTACTTTCATTATGCAAAATTTGAACATTATCCTAGTCAAACTCATAGTCAACATCAACAAATTCCATTGTGTGTCTGGCAAGAACACTCTTATAACAGCGTCGCAAACGAACATCACTTTCGTGTTCCTCTATCCTAGTATTAAGAAGTCTGCCAGTCTGCCCCACGTTATTCATCTTACAGATCCTGCAAGTGATCTTATAGACAACACCACCCTTTTCAAAATTATCTAAAGGATTTTTGCAAAAATTTATCACCGAATCCATTTTAAATGGATTGCGGAAAATAGTATTAATTTAACATTTTTTAAAAATATAAGTTCAATAGTTTTAGAAATTTGATCAAAAAATGGAAGAACAAAAGTATTTTAACGAACTACATTCCTTTAACTCTTTCTGATTATCCACAAGCAAATTATTAATCTCTTTGTTTTTGATTTGTTAAACTCTAATTTCAATATGTTTCTCAATTAACTTTTTTGGATAATGATTCAGAAAAAGTATATTCCTAACAATATTCAAATTTCTTGTGTGAAATAAATAATGGGACAAACCTGGGGTTATGTCAACTAAGTTTTTAATTACTGCAATTTTGTTTTGAAGGGGATGAGCAGAAATGAAATTTAAAATTCTACCTGAATATGTACTTTTTCTGTATTAATTGGTAATAATATTAGCATTCCAACCCTAAATTACTTCTATGCCCAAAAAACTGATTTTACAATCCTGTTCTATTTCATGAGTATAATGTCAAAAATAGCTGGAAATTTAAAAAAGTATCATTCAAAAAAGGTTCCCGATGACCATGTAATGATTTCTTTGGATGTTATTGCAATGTTTCTCCGATTTTAGCAGAACTAGTGTTGGAAGATTTGGAGGTTTTTGTTGTTGGGAAATTAGATTTTGTTTTGCCTTTTTATTTTCGGTTTGTCGACGATACTTTATTTTGTATTCCTCTAGAAAAGTGACAGATCGTCATTGATACTTTTAACAGTTTTCATCCAAAACTTCAATTTACTCATGAAATAGAACAGGATTATAAAATCAGTTTTTTGGATATAGAAGTAATTAAGGGTTGGAATGGTAATATTATTATCAGTTGGTACAGAAAAAGTACATATTCAGGTAGAATTTTAAATATAATTTCTGCTCATCCCTTTCAAAACAAAATTGCAGTAATTAAAAAATTAGTTGACAGAGCTCTAGGTTTGTGCCATTATTCATTTCATACAAGAAATTTGAATATTGTTAGGAATATCCTTTTTCTGAATCATTATCCAGAAAAGTTAATTGAGAAACATATTGCAATTAGGGTTCAACCAATCAAAAACAAAGAGATTAATAATTTGCTTGTAGATAATCGGAAAGAGATAAAGGAATATAGTTCATTTAATACATGTGTTCTTCCATTTTTTGGTAAAATTTCTAAAACTATTGAACTTTTGTTAAAAAAATTTAAAATTCATACCATTTTTCGTATGCCATTTAAAATGGATTCGGTGATAATTTTTTGCAGAGATCCTTTAGATAATTTTGAAAAGGGGTGTGTTGTCTATAAGATCACTTGCAGGATCTGTAAGATGAGTGAGGTGGGTCAGACTGACAGACTTCTTAATGTTAGGATCGAGGAACACAAAAGTGATATTCGTTTGGGACGCTGTTATAAGAGTGTTCTTGCCAGACATACAAAGGAATTTGTTGATGGTGACCATGAGTTTTACTGGGATCATGTTCAACTTTTGCATGGTGAAAGTAATGAGAGAAAGAGGGAATTTATGGAAATGCTTTATATTAAAAAACAAAAAAAGTTATCTATTAATTTAAAAACCAATTTGGATAAGCTGAACAAAAGTAACGCTAATATGATTAAATTACATTTAACGTGGCTGTTTCATGAATTCTGTTTTTCTTTTACTTTCTCTATTTCTGATGTAAGTGTGACAGATATTTATATTGTATTTACAACAGATTGGCCTACTGACCCTCATTCGATTCTCAGGTATCAAAGAGAGAGCACCTGTTCGTGGGTGCTGTCAATTTCTACCAATTAAATCTTTCTTGTCTAGATAAGGGTACTGTACGAGTACCGAATAGTTGGTAATGCAATTTCATTCATTTATTTTTGTTTTTTATTTTATTTCCTTGTAATTTGATGGTAATAAAAATAGAAAAGACGAAAGAAAGAAAAAGAGAAGAAAGAGGACGTGGTTGGCTGCCTTCTCATTTTTCTTTCCTCTTTTTTATTTTTGTCCGAAAATTTTATTTGTTTTTTGTTTTTGTTTTCAGATGGACGTTAAATGGGATTTTTAGTATGGATTTTGGTCTAATTTAAATTTCTTAAATTTTAACTTTTATTCTTTTTTCTCGTCTATGTGGCTTCACTCTTTCCTCAAGAGCTTGGCGCACTGATTGTAAATGTGACCTATACTTCTACGCTTTCCGCAAGGTATTCATTTAGACTTTTGTTGGTAAAATGGGCTTGGAGCGCGTCTGAAGGTCTTGTCCTAGCAAATGCCAGCCTTAGCCCACTTTAAGTTATTTAACTCCTTTTGTTTGGCAGATCTTGGATCTTCCAACCTCAAGTAGCTCTGTATTTTCTTCAGGGCGGTCTATCCATCCTTAATTATGATGATTGGTCGCCTACCCTCCAGCTGCCAGCCAACCGTGACTTACTGTCCATATTTAACACTCCTAGCATCTAAAAATTTTAACTCAGTCACTCTAAAATTTCTTTTTTATGTTTCTTTTTTTGTTTTTAACTTCCTGAATTGACTTTCGATCCTTTCTATCAATTATTCTAACAATATCCTTCTCCTCCTTTCTAGACGATTTTAGCCGAAAGGAGAGAGGCAGCGAGAACAATGGGCAAAAAAACAAAAGCGAATACAAAAAAATGAAGAAACAAAAAAGCTGAGTCCTCCTCTATTTCATCTGGGTCTATGTTTAAAAAGAGATTCGAGACATGAAAGCGTCCCTTTAAACATTTTTACTGATTTGCAAAGTCATATACGTTCGGTTTTTTACAGGATTACCCCCCACCCCCCCTTGCATGTGACAGCTTAAATGTGAAAGCTTAAAGTTACATATAGGAAGAATGACCGACTTACCAGGGTTAATAACAAGAGCTCGTTCTTCAGCCCAACCTGAAATAAATTTCAAAGCAAGAGACAACACTGCGGTACCGGCATCCAGATCCTCCAGCTTGCAACAGACATATACCTGCGTGTCATCCGCATACATGTGAATCGTGATGTAACAATATAATTTTATTTTATTATTTGAATATATAACTTTCTGAAATAATCGCAAAATGTTGTTAAAAAGTTTTATTTGATTCTAGAAGTAGTATCGAAATATAAAATTAAATCGCAAAATAAATGGAAGAAGCTGATCAAATTTTGATTGAAACGTTAAAATATTTAAAAAATGGAGCACAATATACAAATTATAATACACACATTGAATTTGCACATTCCACATTTGCACATGATAATCGCGCTAAACTTTTACCACAGATTATTTTTTGTAGATTCATACCTGGCGATTTATCACAAAACGATTTTAATAATTGTCGAAACAGAACTCGCCACACGGCGTTAAGGAAAGACCGCTAAATTAGAAAGAGCGGTGATCAGAACACTCATCAATTTACTTATAAGCTTCTCGTCGCGTGAAATGCTTTTATATCAATTCCAGGCCCGCGCAATTCTCCCTTACGCATCACGTGATAACTTCAATTAAATAATTATAGGTGAATTCTACCTCACCTGATCATCTGCTGAGAATTTACTTATTGAATCAAGGCGAGAATCGCTGGTATAGGCATCTTCCCAACAATTCAGGCGGTATTGAGAATTTAAATTAAGCGCGAAAATATAAAAGAAAATTATCTTACAGTGACTTTCACTTTGCCTCCGGATACCGCTGGCAAAATGGACAGAAATTTTATCAAGGGATCTGGAAGGTCATTGGTATAACTTGAAAACAGAGGCGGACTGAGAACAGCACACTGTGGCACCCCTTTACTCAGTGGTCGAAGGGGTGACGCTCGGGAAGTTAAGGTATCCGAAATTTCAACTCGCTGACTTCTATTCAAGAGAAAGCGACTAAATCAAGACATTTATTTCCCAGAGATTCCCTCAGATTTTAGTTTGGCTAGAAGAAGTTGGTGATCGAGAGTTTCGAACGCCCGAGTCAGGTCGAGTAGGGCTAAAATAGTAACCTTTGAGCGGTCCAGTGAGAGGCCTATCTAATCTAATACAAGGAGCAGGGTTGTACATGGAGAGAGAAATTGGCCTCCTAACCTCCCGAGGCTAGTGCCGCTAGTTGCTTATGGCGCTTGGCTTGCTAACTTACCACAAATTGGCCAATGGCGCTCTAGACGAGAGTCAGCGGTCTACGCTCTTGCGTGATTGGTAGTGTGGTTTGCCCACTACTTGGACGCTGAGAGTCCAACTCGTCAGAATGAAAGATTAATGCGGTGCGGTCATGATTTTTGTTTTCTTTCATATTATGGTGAGACAAATGCAAATAATATATAATACACATGCCAATGAGATTCATAGCAAGTAGTTAATTCTCTCTTTAGGACAGGAAGTTATAACATAATAAGTTTAAAAAAAATTATCTTCAACACTTCATTTTTAAAATACATGTAAATAGTATTACTGCTTCAAAATAAATACACCAGTAATTTACATGGTAATAATTGTGCAAACATATCAAAATGATTTTTTTCTAAAAAGCTTTCGTAATCATTTTTTTCTGTCTGCCAGTTCTCTGTTTTCTATAAAAAAGACTGGCCTGTCCTTTTTTTAAGCAAAGCTTTTTCAGGATCGACTGGTTTCTTTTAAGTTCTCTTTCTTATTACACCTGTTGTTTGATTTATATAAAAATTTTCAGAATCTATTTTGTTATTTATGACAACATTTTCAGAATTTGTACTTTTAGAATCATTCACCGATCGTACTAATGACTTTTTAACATCGATGCAATTTGATAATGACAAAAGAGCAGTAATACTTCAACAAGTCTTTGTAAACAATGGCGATAAAAACAATGCCCCTGATTTAGTGCGAATTGTAATTAAAAAATATTTTTTAAAAGGAAAAGTGCATTTTCAATTGTTACATACCAATAATTTTATATTGGATGCCGGAGAAACCCAGACAATCAATTAAGGTTGAAACCTTAATTGTTTTTATTTTCGTGTAGGACCGTTGAATCTTGCCTCCGAAGAGGGGGGTTGGGGTTTAAATAACTAAATACGTGCCATTGAGTTTTTTTTGTAGAAATTGTAAACCTTTATTTTATGAAATTAAGTTGCCTTAAATACTTCCACTGGACTGTCGAGTCAGTGGGTGTAATCAATCATCTTAAGTTACTAATTATTTTAAATGAATAATTGAAACAATGTTAAATCGATCTTTCCATGCTTTATGAAGTGTATCGATCTTTCTAACAAGGGCTATTTTTATTGATTGATAATTGTTGGCGAGATACCAATCAGTAATAATTCTTTCTAAATGTGCGTAATAGGTAGTCGAATTAATTTTAAGGCTTTTATTTAAATAAGACTTTCATTTTTATTAACAAACTTCGTTGTTAATCAACATTTTTCAATCGTGTTGAGTCTCGCGATTGTCCGAATATTATCCTTTTATACTGTGTCTTTCTTACTTGCTTTGATGCATTTTATCATATCTTTCGCCACTTTAGGCCAAATTTCTGAAAAAGCATCATCGTAACATGATGGTGAATTTAGTGTTAATTTATCTTTATTAGTTAAGCTTTTAATGTGCTCCTGGAAGTTTAAAAAAGCTAAATATTTGGCCATGATTATGAAAAATTAGATAAATTATTAACATGTCTAAAGGAAACATATATTTTTTTAAATACATACCAATTCAACTGCTTGTGCTGTGGCTCTTAAGCTAAGACAAAAAAATCAAAGTAGTATTTTAATGTTACTGGCTTTTCCTTAGTTTCTTTATTTACAATAAGTTTTTGAACCTCAACGGCCATGACTTTTCCCATTTAACAAGAATCTCAGAAAATGTATCATTGTTCTGGTTCTTATCCATTAATAAATTAAACTCTTTATCCAGTTCTATCAAAAACGTTACTGATAAGCTATCAGCTTTTGCCATAAATATGTTGCTTTACATTGAGATTTCATACAAACCTTCTTTACTTTTTGCAGTTTGAGTTTTTCCACAAACACTTCCTTTTGTTGTTATTCCAGCTTCTTTGAAATATTTGCGTCAATCTTCAGAGTGTTTATAAAAAGATCCTGTTAAGCCAATTTCTATTACAGTTTCCTTATCACATATTTTGAATGAAGGAAATCCTCGTCGACTTCAGGCATTAATTGTGTCACTTGAGATACGAGCCTCCTAAAGTCTTTTTCTTCTAATCTGTGCAATAAAATTTACGTCAATTAAAATCCATGTCACATAATTTTTGTTACAACGTTTGTAAATCACAAGGACAATTTAATATTATTGTTTCTCAACTGTTTTGCATTAATTGAACGAACAACTATTTGAAACAATGTGCATGTACATTTCATGTGGTAAGTAATGATGAAAAAATTCAATACGTATATACAATTTAAAAAAATTGTAATTTAGAAAAATTTGATGTTTTAATAAACTATACTATATGTATGAAAATACCTGGTGGAATTTTTCTATCCACACAAATAATTACACTAGTATCCTCTGAGTTTATATTTAACGATACAGTTGCTCCCTCCGAAGCAACTACATTTTCTTTCGCTTGATTAGAGTCTAAAGTTTTGAACAATAGTTACATCATCATTCAAGTTTTTGTTTTCCTCAGTGACAGTCAAGTTCAATAAAAACATTTCATTGTCATAGCATTTCATAAATTGCTCATTTTTCTCATAGTCTTTTATTAATGAAACAACTTTGTCTCTTTCGTCGAAAAAATTTTGGCCATTCAGGTCATTGGCTGTATAAAAATTAATACGTTAAGAGTTGAATTAACAGTATATTAAAATCAAACATTATTTATTTGTAACTTGAGTCTTTCACAGTGAGTATAATTCATGTAACACCAAATGTTCTCAACCATCTATCGTTTACACTTGAAAGAGCATCATTATATCCAATTTATTTAGAGAAAATAAATATTTTTTTATGAACGTTATTGTAATGCATTGTAATTAATAAGCATATACTATATTTTCATCACATTGACTTTGAAAATTTCAGACAGCAAAACTAACTTCAATATACAGTAGGCATAACAATCGAAATTTTGTAATCCCTTGCATTATCACAAATGAATGGTCGTTTATTTTTTGTGGCTATAGTTTCACTAATCTCACTGCCAATGCCGGTTGGAAGTCAGAAATACTCCGATTTGGAAGCCTGGAGTCCAAAATTCGTTGTTTCTCCAAGTTACAACACTGGCGCCCCCACGCTCTCAGTGAGAGACAGTGGGACCACTAGTCTGATAGTGCTGCCATAGAGCATGCGGCTGGTAAGCTAGGAGGCCAATTTGTCTCTCCGTGTAGTCGCCGAAAAACCTTTCCTGAAACCGGACTGGTGATTTTCAGCATCCCATTATTTCTTATGTATGCAGAGAGCTGCTGAAGGCAAATTTTTGTCCAGTATCTTTGATAGGTATGGGAGAATAGTAATCGGCCGCAAATCCACGTGGGAAGTTGGTCAATCACATTTTGGGAGAGGGCGGACAATGCTCACCTTCCGCGCTGTATCCCTGACCTTAGGGGTTCACAATATCGGATAAAGCCGGCAAGCAAGAAGGAACACAGAGGAGGATCGCGGAACTATTTATACCTTAAAGCCGGTAGCCGTAAATTAAATTGATTTAACCACTGCATACAACTGACCGAGGTCAACATCGTGGAATTCACAAGGCTGACGTTTGCTTACTTTGGCTACCTCTAGGAAATTATATATTACTTTGACAGATGCCGTTGCTGGAGGGACGGTATCAAGGAGAAAGTTGTTGATCTTTGTTGGATCAAAAGGGAGGTCCCCCCAAGAGGATCTTCCTTGCCCGGACTGGACTCCAGGTTAATTAACCCTTTCCTAAATTCGATTGGATGAGGGACTTTCCGGGAAGCTAGACAAAAATCCAACCTTTTTGCGACGCATGACAGTCGTAGCGAGGTTACGAAGGTAAGCGTATTAAGCGTGGTTAGCGTCTGTTCTATCTCATCACCATATGGATTGTGAACGAAGGCTTGGATCTGGCAATTATAAATTTGCGAAGTGAGCAAAAAGAGGCTATCAGAGGTAGGACAATTTTAAAGAAGTAATTCATCTTGTCGTCCACTGTTTCAGCTATTTGCACATTGTCCTAATTCGCCGCTTTTTCTGCCTCATCGAATATACCTATATCTACTCTCTTGAATTCCCTCCCGAAGCGGAATATTCCCGGCATGCAGCCTGTCCCCACCGCAATTATTTATAGTACGCGTAGGTTCCTCGATAATCTGATTTAGGGAAAAAGAGAGAACCAGATTGTTAAGCTTCTCCCAATCTGGCTATCCGCGCCAAGAATAACGTTACCTGTCAAAAACGAAAACACTTTAGAAGTCTCATAAGCAAAGCTGAAGCTGTAGTGGCAATGCCTGAAGACCGTAGGGACTTTTTCCTTCTGAGGGACATCATAGAATTCAGTGCATTTCGGGTGGTAGGCTTCGTGACGGGATTCGCAGAAAATGGCATTTCTTTGAATGGTGCCTCCACAAGAATTGCAGCAGGGCTTTAAGCTTATGTCCTCCAGGTCAGTATTCGGCATTTTAACAAAGAATTGTGTTCATGTTTTTGAATAACCAACAGGGACAATAGTCCCTTCTCAGAGGCAACCCGATTTACTCCCGTGCCAAATGCTGTAATGTAGAAATATATCAGCAGTCGGCATAGTGGAAAGCGTACCCAGTAAAGACAAACCGTGACTCATACGTATTTCAGAAACACACAGAACTTGTCTGTTTTTCACTATTATTCACCGAACTCGACATCCAGCCACTAAGAGAGCATCTCCCAAAAGCATTACATTTCACCTTGTATTTTTGAAGGGCTCTTTGACCGAATTACCGCCTTTTTTCACTACTTAGGATTCACACTTATTACATTCCACTCTATCTGTCACTAAATCAACACTGCAAGCACTTTATTTGAATTTATTTCGTAAATTAGCACTCCGTTAATAGCCGAATACACGGAGCGACAGAAATCAGACTTATCTGGAATAAAGGTGAGTCCAGCTTCTTGAACACGCTTGATGGTTTTTCCCAGCCAATAAGGTTGGTTGTCAAATGTCTTAGTCACGAGTATATTGCCCTCCGAATAGGCGAAGACATGGGGCTTCAATTATAGCATGATTACTTTATCGATCAGTCGCTGAAACGTGGCCGGTGCTTAAGTCAGACCGACTGGCATTCGCCTGTATTGACAGAGACCTTCACCACGCACAATGAAAGCCGTTTTTCTTTACTTCCTTCAGTTGAAGGGGTATGATGGTACGCCTTATTCAAATGAAGCGTGAAGATATATCTGGCTGAACTCCATTTATCCAGAATTTTTATTGTAAATGGTAACGGATAAGCATCTTTCTTGTTTACTTTGTTCACCTTTCTGAATTCGATACACATTCTGTAACCTCCGCTTGGCTTACGAGCCATTGCGACTGGATGGAAACACTCGCTTGATGAAGGTTCGATAATTTCATTTTCTTAAAGCTTCTTAGCTTTCGTAAAAATTGATTTTTTAACTTAAGCGACATACGATAAATTCGTTGTTTTATCGGAACATGATTCTGCATGTCGATGACGTGCTTGACAAACTTAGCCACAGCACAGTGGGGCGAGATCTCTAAATTGTGGCAGTAATACAAAGAATCGTTGTAATCGCATCAAATTTAGTATAAAGAAATTTTCGGGGTCGCTGATTCCGAATCTGAGGTTTGAATGGTAAAAAACGAAATGGCGTATCCAATATGGCAGCCTAAAATCCGAAGAAAGTTTTAATTTGCGCAAAATTTTATATTTGGGGGTTTTTATGGTCGCTTATTACAAATTAATAGTGACAATTACAAAAAATCGCGGATCCAATATGGCGGACTAAAAACCGAAAAAAGTTCTATAATTTTTTTGAAACTGGGCATTTGGGGGTTTTTATGGTCGCAGATCACGAGTTTTCAGTCAAAATGAGAAAAAAGGTAGATCTTGATTTATCTATGAAATATACTAATTATGAATTAATTCACAATTATATCAAATTAAAAATTGCGATGTAGAAAAGTGTACATGTATAAAAACTCAATATACCAAATATATTTATTTATTCGTTACTTAACGAAGGTGACGCCAATACATAAGCAACATTTAATTTGACGTAAATGACATTCTTATAGTATAAACATGATAAATGTGCATTAATAAATATACAATTAATAAAAAGTAGTAAATATGTAAAATTCAAGTATCTACACGATAGACAGTCTACAGTTGAAGTTATAATAATACCAAAGTAAAAGATATTGACTATAGTCGTAGTGAAATAAATGTATATGAAATGTAGGCAAATCAACATTATATTATGATAAAATACAATAAAATGGAGAAAAATACAATTTAAAGTTTTGACTTTTCGTCACTCGTTGATGAAGAATCTGTATCCCTGTCAGTCGCTGCAGTTGAATCGAGTGACTGCCTGAAAACTTCTGAAGTATTTCATCATGCATTTGTTTACAATAATTGTTGATGAATTTAACAAATTATATTAGATGACAAAAATACATCAATGTGCATCCCAGGCAATGGGATGCAAAGACAATCTGAAGAAAATTTCGTTCGTTTTTGACTAAAACTGTTCTAATCATGCATTTGTTTCTAATGACTGTTAATAAATTTACCAAATTATATTGGATAGCACATTTTCATAATAATATTTCACCTAATTGCCCTAAACGAGCGTCAAATATACGTAAAAAATCTTCTTTGTATATTGATGACATTTTAAGGAATACATGAAACCCTATAGAGTTCGAAAAATCATATTTTTTCATGAAGTCAACGAACCTTTTTCATAGAAAATTAGATGAAAAATATATGAAAAAATTGTGTCCGATGCAAAAATGTTAATTGTTTACTTTTGTTTCAAGAACCATTTTGTTTAAATAATCACAAAACAAGCATTGGAATTTCTTTGCAGCTAGATCTTGTTTATTTTATTAGATATATATGCAGGCTAACAACTGAAATAAATTTAATGACTGGATGGTGATGGATTCATAATCTTTTCTATTTTTTTGCGAATTTTCCGGTGCAATTTGCTGGAATTTTTTATAAACAATATTTAATAATAAATTACTAACTTCCAATAAATATGATCATCCAAAAGTTCTCAATGATCCTCTTACCTGAACCTGAAGACTCCATTTCGCACATTTCAATTTCCTTGACTCTGACACTTTTTACAGGTTTCTAAACACAATACTTTTTCCCCGCCTTTCTGCGTACGACCTCCTACCTGTCGATATATCCCTGTATCTGAGCTAATTATTCAAATTCCCTTTAGCGACACTGAAATTTTTGGGGTTTCTGCTAAGATTTCAGGATTTTACCCCACTGTGCGCAGGTAATTTATCCGGTGGTGAAAGAAGCACTTGCTTGAGAAATTTAGCTTGCTCTCCCCTAGTGGTTTTTTGGACAGTATTTCAAATCACAGATGCTCTTTACTTACTCAGCCTCGCTACAATTATGGCTGGTTTCTCTCTTCCATTGTACTCATCGTTCGTTCCGCATCTGCCTCCAGAAAGGCTGATCCGTTATTATTAAAAAATTCATAACGTTAACTAAACGTTTACGATATGTCCGCAGATTCGTGTATGCTCTTTCCATCTGCTCTTGGATTGTCACGGGCCTCCAAAATCTCTTGTATAGAACTTGCATACAGATGTGATAATTTGATGTTAATTAGTCCTTTCCTTGATACCATCTAGCTACATGTTCATCCAATTTTTATTGATAATTAATGTTTATAAACTGGTCACGAAAAGTTGCTTGAAAACCTTTCCAATTGGGCCACGCCCATATGGTTATACAGAACGATTCCGCAGGGTCATCAAAAAAAAAACATCGCTGCCAACATTTGACTATCAGAGGGATATCAGACTTCCTTACCGTTTTGAATTTCCGCCAAAAAACTTATCTAACTGATTTCTTTATCGCCGGGATATTAGATGAAGCAATTTTTAATAATTGAGTTTAAAGTTTTATTTCGCCTTGAAAGGCCGGTATCACTTACGAGAGGTCCCCCAACAATGATTTCACGGCTTGTCCCCCCCCCCCCCGAATTTTGGTGCCCGGGGCTATACGAATCGTATGGCAAGCTCTGCGCAAACTGGTGAAAGGAATGATTCGGACAGCAACGACCTGTTGCTGATAACGCATGTAAATGGGGGTGCTATTAGAAACTGGTAGATAAGTAATGTCTCCCTGATAGCTGAGCGTATTTGCGAAACATCGGAACAATGGTTTATTGGCGAGGCTATTACCTGAAAATTGACCGAATTTTCTTGAACAGCGCAGTTCACATCTTCAGGGCTGGCCTGAGTTCTTACGTATACGTATGTATGCTTATGAGTTGTTATGTATACTCCTGATTTCTTATGTATAACTAACGAACTAATCAACTTATCTTATATCTTATATCTTATATCTTACCTTATATATTATCTTATACCTTATCTTGTATCTTATCTTATATCTTACCTTATATCTTATCTTATATCTTATCTTATATCTTATCTTATATCTTATCTAATATCTTATCTTATATCTTATCTTATATCTTACCTTATATTTTATCTTATATCTTATCTTATATCTTATCTTATATCTTATGTATACTTGCTATCCCATCGTAGGGACTTGTCGTACCTCATTGCCCAATCAAGTCTTTAAAAAAGTCCGGAAAGATATTTTGTGTTTTTGAGGTAACACTTGTTTTGTCAAATAAAATATTATGTCTTGTTTCAATATAATGATCAGCTAGTTCTGATTGCGTGAAATATGTTAGCCTGTCTTTACTCTCACGTTCCTTTATACGTTGTCTCGCCGCTCTTCCAGTTTCTTTAATATATACTTTGCCACAAGAAAAAGGGATTTTATATACTCCTGGATCACCGAGGGGTGCGTTTTTGTCTTTAAAGTCATGTAGTGGTAGTCCTATTTTCGCAGGTGGTTTAAATATGATTGGGATGTTGTGTTTGTTGAGAATTCTTCCTATTTGTATTGTGACACCTTGGATGTTGGGTTAGGACAGTGACCGTTTTTCTCTCTCTTTTTTTCGTACGTTGTGTTGACTTTTTTTTGATGTAATGGATCCCATTACTGCTCCTGAGGTTTGTTCGTAGAATTGGTTATTAAAAGAAAATGAAATATTATTGACACAGTATTATATCAGGGATATAAGCTTAAAAGGGAAGTTTGTAAATGATTTAATATTCTCAATTGTATGCGAGATTGTTACTTTCCTAAAGAGAGATACTATGTCGAAACTTACTGTGATGTCTTGGAGATAAATGTGAATCTATTTTAGTGGGGTCGTTTTTAAGTTTCGTGTATGTATCGTCAGTTAGAATGTTCATGATTTTGTCTTCTTCATTCATTATTACTGTTGTGTTGCTTGACATTTGTTCTACATTGGACCACATATTTTTTTGCCAATCCCAATGGATTAAAGTTCTTTTCATTTAAAAACGAAAAATAAAATTTGAGAAAAAAAAAACTTTCAGTAAGGCCAAAATAACTAACTGATACCGTAAAAATCATCTTTGACCATCTTCTCAGCAATGAAATAATTTCAGCGAATGACATACGACGTAGGACGGATAAAATTTTACGGCAACCTCAATTGCCCTCCTCAAACTTAACAAAAAGAGAGAAAACCACAATAATAAAATACATTTAAAAAATTCAACACAACCTACGAATGAAAGAGAAAGAAAAACGACCACCAACCTACTTTACATCCAAGGTGTCAGAAACGAAACAGGAAGAATTCTCAATAAACGCAACATGCAAACCATATTTAAACCGCCTGCGAAAATAAGACAACTACTAAAGAATCACAAAGAGAAAAGGCACCTATCAGTGATTCAGGAGTGTATTATATCCCTTGCTCTCGTGGTAAAGTATATATTAAAAAACCCGGGAGAGCGGTGAGCCAATGTATAAAGGAACATGAGAATAAAGTCAGGCTCAAACATTTCACGCAATCAGCACTAGCTGACCATTATATCGAAACGGGACATAACATTTTATTTGACAAAACAACAGTCATCGCAAAAACACACAATATTTTTGCAAGAAAACATAGGGAAGTAGTTTTTTACACGATTAGAACCCGAAATATCTCTTTCTATTAATCTGAAAATTGTTCGGGCCTTGTCGAAGGATCTTCCTCAGTACTCGGTTCTACCCTCGCGTCGTTCGGGTCGTATTCGATTCGAGGTTCATCCCATTGACATAAACGATTTCCGAACTGGTTCCATGATTTTCTGCTATCTTAGATTTTAGTGATCAAACCAGACTCACCCATGGTGAATTGCTGTTGGTTTACACGAATATATTGAACTATAGCCTCATGCGCATAAGAGTCCAATACAGGGTAATCTGTAAAACCCCCGACTCTTTGAACTTGGGTAGCCAGCTCCCTATTGGTGGCTTTTACTTGCGATTCTAGTTAAGATGTATTTTTCCGAGGTGATAGCTTAGGTTTCAGGAAAGTTGCAAGGTTATCAGTATTAGTTCCTACTGTTGTATAAATTAAGGTGTCAAGAACACTCACCGTGGTCTTAAGAGTTTAGAGACAAATCTAGTGGTTTAAATGGCAGGGGGGTATAACCTGTCATCCGATTAGAAAAATACACGTTTTCTGATAAAGTATTGGTTTTAATTGCCACGGAAAAGTGAGTCACGCTTTCTCGGCCAAAAGAACGGCTTCTGAGGTCGCGAATGTAAATAAATTTGTTTCACGATCACTTCTGTCCAAAAATCCGGTTAGATTACCAGGTACATGCGGATTTTTTGAAATTTTCATAATTTTATTCGTCAACACCCCGAGTTGTCACCGAATCTCTAAATTAAGATGTTATTCGTTTTGGGCTCAAGTAGCTAAATTTATTTTCGTCCTTATGTTTCTCTAATATTGAAATAATATTTGGCTGTCCCGTCTCTTTTTGAATTAAGCGAATAACACGATCCCTTGAAATCTGAATGAAACCCTTGTTTCTATTACCTCTCTTAATTAATCATTACAGAATTTTCTCCTCTCGCATCTATATCATTGATTGAGGTACTTTGCTTTCCGAATTTTCCGTCATTATTGTATTTTAATCCAAATAGTGCATCAGTTAATAAAAAATAAAACCACTGGATTTCTAAAAGACTAAGGGGAGCGGCGGGTAATGTTCTGCACATGTTTTAAAAAGCTCCGTTGAAAGTTCAATATGTTGAAAACTCTACTAAAATAATATAGAGCACGTAAATCAATATCTTATCTACACTATGCGTATGATTATTATTGAGTTTACGTCTATTAAAGTAGTTAATTATCAAGTTTCACCAAAAGTGTGCCTGCGCCAAGTTATCCTTCCCGGTTGGCTAATGTAGCGCTCTTAGTGCAATTTCGGAAAGGGAAATAAAAGTTGCTTATTGAGTTCAATGAGATTGGGTAAATAATGGGTTTCAATAATTAGTTATAAATTGTGTGCAACTTGAACGTAATATATTATGTTTCTTTAAACCAGAAAAATGCTACTTTAGTTTTTCACTACTTTTTGGTCACTTTAAAAATACACACATAACACCCAAAAATAAATTTTCATTATGAAAATTGAGTGATTAGCTTTATTGAGCAAATTTTTTCACTATACAAAACAGTACACATAAAAAAATACAGTACAGTAAATACCTCTCGCTATAAATCAGTCAATTTATGTAAATGAGGGTGCGCCACATTAACCACCGCGCCGCATTACCCGCCGCTCCCCTAGTTATTTATTTATGTCGATCACAATTCGTCAATGTAACAATATGTCTCTAATCCATAATACATTGTACAATAAATATTTATTTATTAATCTATATATTTTATTTATCACAATCGAAATTTTCTTCACTAACTACGACCACCAAGATTCCTTATAAACTACAGATAATGCTGCGTGCCTCGGTGGTTTTACATTAATGGTAAAAATTGTAAAAATTTATCCGCCAACGGTAAATTACATTTATTAATAATAAAGATATTGATTTTATTTCGGTACCCTTACTGAATTCAACTTAGTTCTTTAATAAATCTCAAAGTCGTTTCATTTTGGAATCTCAGATAAAATCGGTTATTTTTCTATCTACTTGTCATGTAGTTGGAACCAGTTAAAAAAATCTAGTCAAGGGAACTTCGAACTGGATGCACACCTCAGGTGACCGTTTTTGTAAAAGAATGGATTAAGAGCATTATCATCTCGAAAAAAATAACGAAGTAACCTATATTTCTATCGCAATGTAAATCTAAAAACGTTTTTCCGAACAGCATTATAAATCAAACTGAAACTTACATGATTTTTCACTCCAAAAGTTCATAAAATGGATTCCATAACAACCTTACATTTTTTCTATACAAAATTTTACAGTTACAAATTTCAAATATTAATCATCATATTACTGATATACTAGAGGACATAATTGACCTCGAAAATGAAATCGAAAAAATTAATTCCGAAACATATAACGGAGGTTCTATCCTCAGGGGGTAAATTTGCTATGCCCTATAATAAGGAAATTTTTCTTCTTACAGATTACACCTTGGGTGTCGAAATTAAACCCCTTAGGATCTCTAAAAAAGAACTAAACTACCTATGAGATAATTAAACCTTTAATAGAAGAAACATTTGACTTCTGGCATGATCTGGGATTCTAATCAAACAGTATTCGAATCAAAGTTTAAAGAAACAAAAGATTTTATAAAAAAAATCCTAACATTCAAATAACAAAGTCAGACCAAGAAAACGTCGCAATTGTTGTAGAAAAAGACGACTACATACAAAAAGTTAGCACTTTCACAAGATAAAAATACTTATGAAATTGTTAAAAATCCTATAAATAAAATCCAGAATTGCCTCAACCCAATGGTAAAACAATATTGGTTTGACACTACCGTTGATAAAAGAACTCATCATTTTCTAAGATGCATAAATGGTTTACCACTACTGATCATAGGTTCCCCATTATATAATCTTACACAATATTTAAAATCAATTCTTTGTAATATCACAAATAAACAAGAATATACGATAAAAAATAATTGAGAATTTATAAATAAAATCCAGCATTTCAGTACCAGAAGAATGTACAGTTTGTTTTCTTGACGCTGTGTCTATGTTTTCTAATATTGACCCTAACTTACTTTATACTTTAATCAATAAAAAGTAAAATTCAATTGAATCTCACGCTAAGTAATCTCTTGCAAAATTCGATGAGGCTTTATAATTTTTCTAGGCAATGCATATCACAAATTTAATTATAATATTTACAAACAAAAATATGGAGTACCGACGGGATTCCCCATATCGTCAGTGGTACTAGAATTTATTTTACAAAATTTGGAAGAGGATATTTTAAAAAATGTATCTTTTAAAATTCTTGTTTATTATCGCTACGTAAATCGTACCCTCATTTATATACACAATGATAATATGTTTAAAATCTTAAAAGATTTCAATAAAAAAATCAATCTTTGTAATTTAATTTAGCACAATGTGTCAATAAAACAATTAACTATTTAGAGACAACTAATATGTTTAACAAAGGTTATACAGAAACTAATTGGCATTAAAACACATAGCTTCAGGACTCACACTCAATTGTTTAGCTAACCACCACATTACACATAATGCTGGCTTCACAACGTGCCCTAAGAATTATACGTTCGTCGACGCACATTCATATAAACGCTGACATCTGCTTTGTTCCGGAGGTTCAAGTCAGTTAAATGTTTACAGAAACACTGAAATATGAATAAATAAAACACACGCGACAGTTGGTAGCAATGGATAATAACGCAGATGAATGCGCTGATATCAACGTACGTCGACATACGTGCAATTCTTAGGACACATTGTGGAGCCAGCCTAAAAAAGGTGCTATTTTCTCTTTCGCGTATAGAGCAATAAAATTATCAAAACATGAACTTCACACAAAAAACATAAGTTTCATATATGATACCTTAATTAATAACAATTAGCGTTATTAATTTATACAAAATAACATTTGGAAAAGACTTAAATTTATAGAAAACAAAAAATCACAACAAATTAATATAAAATATCAAGATTATATTCTTCATAAAAAATAAACTACAAGACATTTTACTGCAGTCTACTAAGGGTAAAATACCTGAAGTTGAAAAAACCAATCTTACCTACAGAATATGGTAAGATGTATAGATTGTGGAAAGTTATACGTGAAACAAACAAAGAGACGCTTAAGCACTAGAATTTCTGAACATAGAATATCACAAAACAGAAAACAAATAAATACAGGATTATGTAAACACACAGCTGAGTTTAATCATAAGTTAAATTTTAATAAAGAAAATGCTAATATTTTTTATCTAGAAAGTAATCATCACAGAAGGAACATATTAGAAATGTTCCATATTGTTAAAGATGAATCATGTTTCCTATGTATTTTAATTAGCTGAATCTGAATTTTAGGTCAAACTGGCACCTTTCACGATTGGTTTTCAACATAAACTCAAAAACCTATTTTGGAGTATATAATGGAAAAACATGTTTTTGTTACGGGATTCAAGCTGCTGATTCTAAAAATAGAGCCAGATTAGTTATATAACTGACGTATCACAGTGGCATATGACGTGCTCCCAGTGGGCACAAAATTTGGCGACGTCTTTACGACATCGTTACGATATCTTAACTACATCTTTACGACATCCTATGTCCATGTCGTTTCGATGTCTTTGCGATATCGTAAAGACATCGTCAGATCATACGCCTTATTTACGATATCGTAAATACACGTTAACGACATGGACATAGGATGTCGTAAAGTTGTCGTAAAGATGTGTTAACGATGTCGTAAGGACGTCGCCAAACTTTATGCCCACTGGGCTACGACATAACCTCAAAAAAATGCTTTCAGAAGCAACTTTTAATCCAGCATTGCATTTTTATTGATTTTAAGCTTCAGAACCCAATTTTTAAGCCGAATCCGCATAGTGACTAACAAATATGTTAAATCATTCCAAGAACATACTTGGTTACAACAATCTGCTCTTAAAGAAGTCTTTCTCATCATATTTATCGTAAGTAAGCCTACTACTTAAGCAGTTCAAAATATTTGTTAAATTATAAACAGAATTATCCATTTAGAATGGGAAACCAATATTTATTTTACGCTACTGAATAAGCTCTCCTGAATTCATTACAGAAAGGATTATATGTATCTTAAGCATGTAGCTATTACGTGAAAGTTGATCGAATTGAAGGAAAACCAATAATAGCGTGCGCATTCATTAATGAAAAAGAGAGGGGATGATCGGGTCTGATGAATGGAGAGACCTACACGATACGAGGACTGATCGAGGAAGTGGACTTTTCGCTCTGCACCTCTACCAGCAACTGCTTTTACGAGAACACGAATTTTTCTTATTTACAGCAATGAATGTCCAGGATTTCTAGACATTAGGCCGAATAAGAAACAAGTTATTTGTTTCCAAAAATTGGTCTAAAACATCTAATTTTCATCTAAATTTCTTAATGGATTTAAAAATTAAAAAATGACCATTACTTAATTTTAAAACTGATCTTAAAATGAATTTATCTAATAATAAGATCATCAAAGTCAATTGTTAATCAATTCTTATTTAGTATTTAACTTTGTTGCTTTATTTTCAAATCTCTTCTGGGATCCATTCACCAAGTTACAATAAATCTCTTAAAAATTCTTGTAATTTAACCTTAAATTGTATTAAGTTAAACTTAACACTATCAATATCCTTATGTACTTGGAGTTTTGTTTCCTAATTTTAAATTAAATTTTGATTTAATTATCTTGAAGTGTATATCTGAGCATCAGTTCTGTAGGCAATAATTATTCAGAGCGCAAAAATAAATCATCGTAATTGTTGCAGTCTGTCACAGAATCACGCCCGCGACGTATACTGGACTAATTGATTTTCCCTTAATATGAATATTTCATGCTGCCATATTCATGGATAGGTTAGATTTGTTGTTTACAAGTTCCATTCCTAACATACTACGATTAGCTAGGCTAGAAAAAATTTCGAATTTCCATTTACAATTTTGGTTTTAAATTGCACTGGAAGCATGCAATACCCTTCAATTAATTTATTTTCACTCGAAAACTTTTGTAAAAATCCAATCACAGCATAAGTTATTTATTTGAGTGCTATGCTGGCTAAATTAACAGCTTGTGCTTCTATATATTTACCTTGGATCCTACAATCCACTACTACATTGACATAACAATTAACTATTCGAATTTTAATCTTCATTTTTCTTTCGCTTTTATTTTCTAATTAATTATTTTGCAATAACACCATCTCTGCCGCAACATATCCAAAAAATAATGCTAATTTTAATCTAAATTGTGTATATAAAATGAAATCAAATCTTATTATCAGTGACATTTTGGGGCTAGGATTCTATCATCCGATACCCCAGCATTTTTTTAAAGCGTGATTCGCTGGATTCAAATTTCATGCCGCACAGTCTAACTAACCCTCACGTTTATGAGCTCCATTATAAAATATTCCTTAATGTTCCTATTTCGCCAGAATTGCGAGTTATAATTTTAATTTGCATTATTACATGAAAGCGCTTTTACTACACTAATGAAAAAAATTAATGGATCGAAAAAATGATCCGAATTTTTAATGGTTTTTCAGAATTCTGTATCTTAGTGAAAAGAGGTCGCATGAAGGTCTTGAAAAAACATTTTGAAGTCGTATGAACATTTTCACGGAGACATCGAACTTTAAATAAGAAAGGACACGTTTGTCTTTGATCAACGAAATCTGAATATAATTACTAATGTTAAGTGTGTCTTTTATAGTTGAATAACCCCCAAAAACCGTGCGAAATTACGTATCTATCTGATGAACCGATTCCTTGTTGCATACCACGTGGAAGTTGCACGGTCGAATTTACAATTCTGTGTATGCATGTGTAGTTTATTTCAAAGCTACCATTTATTGTATAGGCGTTACCCAGTCCGTAGTATCCCAATTGTATGCACAATACCTCGAAACCGCTGGATACAATCGACGGCTGGGGAAAGGTCGCCATCGAGTAGCTACTCCTCAGAATGATCGACCGTTCATTCCACGTGTTCATTTTGAACCTTTTGTTCATACGAACGCGGTTGCGCGGCATTTCCCGATTCGACGACGACAACAACACAAACAACGACAACGAGGACGACGACGACGAGCCCAAAACATCTCCGCTCAAACGAGTCCAATTTTGCTTTCATGGCAACGACCGACGCAGCCTTTTTTGGCGTCGTCTAGGGTAATGTTTTGCCCAAAACTTCGTGCATTCAGTCGTCGCCTATAACGGCGGATCAGTGATGATATCGGATGGCATTTCGCGGAACTGGAGAATAGCCCCTGTTAATCATTCACGGAAATTTAAATGCTAGGCTCTACATCGATGAAATTTCGTGCCGATTGTACTTCATAGAAGATAAAGGTGAAGGGCATTCATTTTCATACAAGATAATGCACCGACTCACAGGGCTGTGATAACTAAGCGGTTTTTTGAATAGCACAACATCTCTTTGCTCCAACACCCTGCAATTAGCCCCGACCTGAACCAATCAAACCTGTTTGGGACTTGATGGGCCATCGTTTACGACGAGAGTATCCAAATTTGCAAACGTTCGATGCATTAGAGCGCGCACTTCAGCAAATTTAGAACACAATCCTGCAGCCTCACATTGCACGATGCATGAAGGTAGCCCAACGTTTAAGGACAGTTATTGAGTCGAGATGGCAACACGCGTTATTGAACAATGTACTTACTCATGAAAATTGCATACGGACAGACTAACGGACAGACATGCAGGCGGACGGATAGACAAACAAACAAACAGACAAACTGCCAAACAAACAACTATACCAACAAACACACACACAGAAACACACCAGAAAAGCGTAAATCCGACCGTGCAACCTGCACGCGGTACGCTTTAGGTAACGCTAATGCCGGCGGTAGTGAAAATCTAAATTTTTTCAAGTTTTGGAGGTCTTTAAAAAAAAATTTTAATTTCGGGAAAAAAAGTTCTACCATTTTTGTTGTACATTTCAGCAGTATTTTTGAAAAAATAGGGAAAAAGTCGATTTTTTTATTTTAGCCATGATTAGGACATGTCTAAGCAAAAAAAAAAACCGTGACTCTTTAAGTTCTTCAAAAGTTTGACCGATTGCAACAACGAAACCGTCCGTTGGATCGAAATGTAACTTCTCAGAGTTTTTCAAGGTTTAAACTGTGCAAGGCACACTCTAATTTAGCCATTTTATGAAGATCTTCGCTTGAATTTTCTGTGAGTCTATTGGTTGCAGAGATATCGTCGATGAAAGACAAAATGGTCCTTTTTATTTAAGGGGCTCGGACAGCTCGTAGAAAAGCTGCGCAGCAATCATTTTATGAGCAAGAGGAAGGCGAATTATATGGCTCTGGAATAGCAGAACAACTGCAAGTATGAATTAGTAGTCAAAACTTTAAACGCTTTTTTCGCGAAACTGCATTTTTCAAAATGGCTGAGGCTGTAACTCGAAAACTAATAAACCGATAAACTTCAAATTTTATACAGGTATTCGGGATATGTTTTTGCATCGGATGAAGCACTATTGTTTTTGACTTCCAAAAAAAAGGAAATTTTGCCATACGAAAAACGTGCGTTTTTTAATGCGACGTCGAAACTTTTTTTAAAAACGCTGCGATTTTTTCAATTTTCAATATTTTCAAGAAATAGTGGTTTATCCAGTGGAAAATCTTATATAGTTTAAGGAAAAATTTCAATTTTTTGATTTCAAGCATCTTGACGTGACCTATAACTGCAGCCGTTTCTGAACTTTTGTTTGAGGACCTCCGCAGCGCCACATATTACTCCGCTTCAGATTAACATTTATATTTCAAATTTGGTTTGAAGAGTTACTAAATATAATCGCAAAATTTTAGACCATTCGACCACGTCGTTGATTCTAGACCTTGGTACGACTATTTTTCACGGAGATACAGCATTCTGATAAATCACAAAAAATTCGGAAAACTTTTTTGACCTTTTAATTTTTCCATCAGTGTATTAGTATTTCACCTGACGGGCGCCAGGTCAACTTTCAGCGAGAAAAACTCTAAACCAATCAAAGGTGTCTTAAATAATACTTTATATCGTTTATAATTAATTCTAAAATCACCTGAGCTGACTTAATTTGCCGCTAACTGAACACAGAGAGGGGAGAAGTAAGAGTTAGACCTGCAAGCTATGAGAAATGAGGTATGCGTCCTTTTTTCTGGTTACAAATAACAGATTACATTTTATTCAAAGCTAGTTTCTTACATAACCACTTAATATCCAGTAAAATCAAACGACTGAGTAATATGACGAAGGATCGCGCCTTCATTATTTTGAAAGAGAGACTTTCGTGTTTAAATGACATTAGTCATATACAAATTGATCGCGTTAATCTGCTAGATGAGCGTGTCATGCATCACCATCATTTTGCAAATCAGCCTCTTTAAATGTCTATTGTAATGTCCGTCGCCAGAAAATGAATAATTACACGGTTTATCTTAAGGCCCCAAAGGAAAAAAAAATTATCACTTTAAGACGAACAATAGAAATACTTTGATTCGATAATAAACCTCTTAATTTTTAGATGCACGCTTCAATAGTTTTATAATACTCGTACAATAATCTCAGTAAATTTGCGAGCATATGCTCAGTCAACAATGGTCGAACCAAAAAATGACATTTGAGACATTACAACAGTCACGTTGACTAAATCGTTCTCTTAAGCAAATAAATTTACCCATGTTTTTTTATTTGCAACAAAAATATTTTTAGTCGTTGGTCCAGCCATTTTTAGGTGTTACGCTGTTAGACATGTAAAAGGGCAATATTTAGTGGCTCATTGTGAGCTTCGAATATATACTTGTGTAACTCGTAGCTGATGTTAAGACTTCTCTACTTTAGGTCAGAGAACTTTGAAGCCTCTGAGAAACGCCTAAAAATATTTTTGTGCAAATAAAAAAATATGGATATACCTATTTTACCAAGAGAACGATTTACAAAATATCTGCAACAAACATGCGTGCCATCCCGGTAGTAGTCTATTAATTTATAGTAGTTCCATGGGCAAAAGAATGCAACTTAAGTCTGCTGTTTTGCGCCTCTACATCTCGCGCCGTCACAACAGGATTATTTTGGGTGCTGCACATATAGTTCAAAATAGACGGGACCCTTTTCTGAAAATTGTCAGGAAGCACGAACAAGTGGGCAAAGTATCGTTTCTGTACAAAGTAGGGGAGAAAGCTGCTAAAACTCTAGGCATTGATATTAATATTAGGGGTGAGCAAAAGGTATTACATCTCATCTATTTAGAGTACTTACTCCCAAAAGCCCAGATGAAAAAAGCACAGGAGAAAAACTTCCCAGAACAGCTCCTCGATAAGAGGATGCAGGGCATATTTCGGAGAAATGTGGAGGATCAGTCGATGTCGTATGAGTTAACGTTTGCTTTCCTTAAATCACCCGAATTGAAGTTCTGCATGAAGGGATTCATTTTGGCATGCCAATGAGTTGTGATTTTCACTTTAGCATACCGTCGCCACATTTTGAGCCCAGATATTCTGGATGATAGCTGCAAAGCATGTCATGCACATCACCAGCATCAAGGCCACACACTATTTAGTTGTCCAACTCATGCGAAAACGACTTACATCCAAAGGCACAATGTAGCACTAAGAGTGCTTTATTACCTTCTTTGTAACATATACGACGTTAGCCTTAATACTGCTCCGAAAACGCCTTGAGGAAAATTGGATGAGTTATCGAGAATGAGAAGTACCGCATGTACTGGAAATTCGTATTGGGGACAATTGCTTCTGTTGTGCCTTCCAGGCCAAACATAGTCCTGCTCGACTGCAAGAAACGAACCATATTCGATATTGAGTTTTCAGCACCGGCAGATAAAAACATTATAGCCAAGGCGAGTGATAAGAAAGATAGATATAAAGACCTTATAAGGGAGGTGCGATGGTTGTACCCGGAATAATCTGTTAAGCTAATTGTCCTTATTGTCGGCCAATCGTTCACGAGGTAATAGCCTGAAAAGCATGTCTGCGTTTCAATGTTAAGGCAGACCCTATGAGAATGAGCAGTATTTTACCATAGTGAAAATCCGCGTGGCAGCGGTCGCGACGTGTTGAGTGTAAGTGAAGCCAAATCGGAGAGCACTGAATACAAAGAAAAGATCAGAAATGTATTAACAACATTTTTATTAAAAAGTACGTTTTTATTTCTCTTTCCCTCTCTCTCTCTCTCTTTTCTATCTAACTCCCCCCCCCCCCTAACTCTCTCTCTCTCGCCTGCGCCTTCAGGCTTACTGAAATTTTAATTTATAATTGCAGAAGTCGAAATAACATCAACATTTCTGAAGTTTAGCCGGTCAACATTTCACGCTCGAAGGCTTTGAAACCACATGCATTCAGGTTTAAAAATTAATTTATTGAACCTTATACCCATCAGAAATTTAGGACGATATCAAAGGTACTTTCCCAAGTAAGCAGAGGTCAAACACGCAATGTCACACAAAAATAAAATTAACGTTTGAGAGAAATCTCAAATGATTGTCTGAGTACCTCCAACGATGCAATAATAAAATTCCATTTTTCCGATCTACAAGGAATTTTAGTTTTCCAAAACTTAATCAAACTATATGAAGGCGCATTGGTTATTAGGAGACAGTTGGTGCCAGCGATAGGATTGCAAACTTTAATTTCGACATTTTTGATCCAACCTTTGCACGTTTAAAATAAAATTTTCTATCTGACAATTAGCCTGCGCTAAGACACGTGCGGGAAAAATGTAAATGACGGTCGTTCTTGGGTCGCTCCATGTCCTAAAGCTGCACGAGAGTCTTGCCGCATTATCGTATTAAGTCCGATACAGACTTTAACCAGATATCTCATGATCGTGAGACGTGGTGAAAAAATTTCCAGATGGAAATTGGGTAAGGAAAGTAAACGCTACAAATAAAAAAATTAACGAGAAAAAACTATACTTCCCATTATCAATTTTTTAAGTAAATTGTCCTAGGAAGCCCCGACGGGAAAAATGCAGACATGAATAGATTTTACTGTACATGTCATATCATTCTTGTCACTCTGCACTTTGCCAAATCGAGTCACTCACATTCCCTCTTTTCATGGCGAACAACGCTTGTATCAATTAAATCTTGAATTTCTAAGGAAATTTTTATATAAATATGGCTACGAAGTGCCGAAAAAGGAGAGTGCGTTAGTGACTGAAAGTAGCCAAGTTCAGAGTGACAAGAATGAAACAATATGTACAGTTAAATCTAACCATGCCTTCTTTTTGACCGTTAGGCCTACCCAGGACCATTTACATAAAAAAATTATTTATCAGTAATTTACGGTATTTGGAGACTTCACACTGTGTGAGAGTGCATAATATTAAATTATACTGTATCATATGGTATATTATATTATACCGTATCATATTGTATTTTCTATTATACCGCATCATAATGTATGATATCGCATCATATTATATCAGATTTTATCATATTGTATTACATTGCATAATATTTTAAAATATTGAATGATATATATTATCCTGTATAATATTCTATCGTATTGCATCATATTACATCATATTCTATGACACTGTATTATAGTGCACTATATTGTATCATATTGTATCATATTGCATCATATTGCTTCATATTGAACACATATTGTATCGTAATGCATCAATAGTGTATAGTATTGCATCATATTGAATTGTATCATATTATTTCATAATGTATTACATTGTATGATGCAGTTTAATATATTAGTATGTTGCTTGATATTTCGTGATATCTTAGCATATTGCGTGATATTTCATGACATTGTACAATATTGTACGATAAACGATGATATTGTACGACATCTTCTACATCACATTGTATCATATTGTATGATACACTGTAATGTGGTACAATAATATATGATAACGTATTATACTGCATCATAATTGATTATATTGTATAATAATCAAAACACAGTGAGAGAGAGAGCCAGAGGTCATATGTTTTTTTCAATTAACTCCCATACCAACGACATTTCACTAACGTCCTAAAAGAAGTTTCACTTAAAAATATATTTAAAGGAAAATGTACGGATTTAGGTCATAGTGCGTCCATCCATAAAACGCATACCACTGAATAGTATTTTCGACATGCATCTATCAAATCTTATAAATACATGTTCTATAGCTTCCGATGAAGTTTTAATGGGCTCTTGCTGGTTTTCTGCGTATTCCGAATACCAGATAACAGTTAATATATGGGTACAAAACCCTACAGTTCGAGCACCATTTTTGCATTTTTAATAATAGGCTGTTGAAACCTGCCATCATGAGCAGCGTGTTCACCATAATAGCATTCAGCTTGTTTTATTTGGTAGTTTAGGTTGTAAATTAACAGTTTTGTTGAAAATTCGTTTCATTTTTGTGCAGTTATTTTTTTTATTAAAGTTTTTATCTGCAAATTGAACGATTTCAGGTTTGCTTGAAACTTTAAGCTGTATATTTGATAAGTTGAAAATGAATCTACTTGGTAGAAAATTGATGCTTTTTATTTTAAAAACTCGTTTTTTTTGGTACCAACTAATTGTCTTTTTCCCTAAAAAGTAGTTGTCTCATTGGGTACCAAAAATTCGTCCTTTTGGATAAAAAATGAATCTTGGGTGTTGAAAATTCAACTCTTTTGTTAAAAATTTAACTGTTTGGTAGAAAATTCGAATATTTGGTTAAAGTTTAAAAAGAACTTTTTTTAATTTAGCTGCCTTCCGAAACATTACTCTTTTGGGCTTAAAATTTTACTATTTGCTTAAATCTTAAACTATTTTTTAGAAAACTTGTCTGTTTTATTAGAAAGTTTATCTGTTTGATTGCTCATTGGCTGTTCATTGGTTTTTTATTAGTTTTTGAATTTAGTTGTTTGTCTTGCTTGAAGTTTTTGTTTGTTTGTTAAAAATTCGTTTCTTTGTGTTGAAAATTCATCTGCTTAAGTAGAAAATATCTTTTGGTTGAAAATCTAATTATTCAGTTAAAAATGCAATATATTTCGGCTTTTAATCGTAGGTATTATGGTATCCTGGTAGTAGATAAATCTGATTTAATTTAATTTTTTTTAAACTACAGACGTAAACCCCGTCTTTAGCCGACGGTTACGTTACTTTCAGGGTAGGAGAAAGTTAAAAAAATACCAAAATTGGTAAAGCAGTTTATGGATAGCCCATATCTGGAAAAAAATTTCGTGTAACAAGAAAGTGGCATACTGTCGCCAGGCCTCGACTTCACTGCTGTTCATTATATCCAAATATCATCCAAGTTAATTCTAGAATTAACATACGTTCAATTGTCGGTTATTTTCGATGAATCTATAGTGTTATTGTGATAAAACAATTTTTTAAATTGATTCGAGAGATACATGTCTCATAAAGGGAGCTTAAATGAATCAATCCGATGTTAATAGAAATATTATGCAAAACAAAGAAGTCGGAGCTCATAAACGATGCTGCTAAGATCTTTATAGAAGTGACAGCCGTGGGAATGCATAACACGAAAATTGTAATTTTTATTTTATAAACTTTCCAAAGCCAGGTTTGAAGTTCAGAAAAGGAGAAATTGATGGCAAAAGCACAGTATTACACGTGAAAAACTGTGATCAATGAAAGAAATCCAAAAAATGAGTTAAGGCATGATGTAACCTTATCTTTCATCTAATCAGATCTTTTTTCCCTTTGTTGATACTTTCCGATACTGTAGCCATGTTTCTAATTGAGTACAAGTGTGTCCTTCTAGACTTAACTCTGTTATTCATTCTGCACCTGGCACATCAGTGGCATCTAAATTAACTGCCAAAAGTGGCATATTTGCACACAGTTTTACGTCTGTTTGTCTAACGGAACCGACACTTCTTAACTTGGCGGAGTTGTCATGGCGGTCGTGTTTGCGCACTACTAAATTCCAAGTTGAAATGAAAAGGTCTGATATATATGAAATCATTACGTACCTGAAATTGCTATTATTTTCGATTGAGCTTTCGTTTTTGCTCCAGTTTTGTGATCGAACCATATCAAACAGTAAATCAATTTAACAGTCGTGTGTTAAACGGGAAAGGTCACAATTTGCGTGCGCATTTAAAATTGGAAAATATGCAAGTCAATCTTTGCAAAAAAACAATTAATTATTATAAACAATTCTTTCGTTACAAAACAGATATATAAAGTGAAAGTTAACATAATTATTTCATTTTACTCCTTTGAAAATAAATAATTGATTAAAAATTTAAAGGAAATACCTTTTTCATCACAAATATGAACTTAATAGTATGTTGCATTAGAAGCGATAAAACACAGCGATTGCAACGAGCGTGGAGTTTGCTTCCTGAGCGAAGCGAAGGCTGCATTCACACGAGTTGTGATCGTTGCGTTACATTCCGAGTAATGCATATTCAAAATAAAAAAATAATAAAATAAAAGGAACATTTAAGCCAAACAACGCATGATACGCAAAAAAGTCAAGAGAAGTAACACGTTGCTTTTTGAAAGCCCTACAAGATTAGGATAACAACTTTTTTTAAATTAGTCGAAAATTTGAACATTCCAAATTTGATCAAATCACTTTTCGATACGAGCTACGAAAAAAATGACAAAACTTGTTCATCCAAAAAAGAGCTATAATTTTTTATGGGGCACGTAGTTTTTGCTTTGGTCGTAAAAAATAACATTCAAAATAAAAATATTAAATTTTTTTGAAAAAACGACACAGGGTATGAACTAAAATTAACAGACAAAAGTTGCTCGCCCAAAAAGATCTATAAATTTATTATTTATGATTTTTCGATATAACGGGTAGATTTTCTTTTAATCGTAAAAAGTAAGATTAAAAATAAAAAAATAAATTTTTAGAAAAAGCACAGAAAAGACGAAAGAGGACATAGGATCCTATATAGGACCCTATATAGGTTCCTGTATTAGACCCTATGCAGATACGCAGTAGTTTTTATTTAATCTTAAAAAACAAGATTAAAAATAAAAAATTATAAAAACAGGGAAATAAGAATTAGTATGATTCAATTTTTATGCATATTATGAATTGTAATGATATACGTTTATTGAAATGATACATGTTTCAGCGCAGCTTAGAATACGATTCAAAGCAAAATAAGAAACGAATATAAAAATAATCATGATAAATACAATTTGCTTTTTATGTTTCAATTTTTTAATAAGCAATCTCAGGCAGAGTTACATAAAAAATTTATTATATTTAATATAAAAGTGTTGAGTATAATGTAGAAAACTTGACATTTTGGACGGAATCGAGTGCGAAGCAGGAGATACGTGATCAAAATGTGTTCGTTAAAGCTGAAAGTGCTTTCACGTAGGTGCGCTCAAACTCTCGAGCTAAGCTCTTTTAACGAAAAAGAATTCACAATCACAAAATTACGGTGGTGGATGTTTTAAGTCTTAATTCAAAAAGTTTTGCGCAAGAATGTGCGAAAATATAAAGACCGAGCGCGTGGCGCGAGGTAAATGCATAACCGAGCGTGGAGCACGAGGTGAATATATCATCGAGCGTGAAGCGCGAGAAGCAGCAGTGGCGCGAGAAGCAGCAGAAGCAACTTGTGGGCGAAGTGAGCCGCGCGCGATGAGAATGTGCACGCGTAGCGGGCGAATTTTTTTACTTAAAATTATTGCTATTGGTCTAGTGGCATATTTATTAGCATTGGTTAATTTATTAATTATTTAAGCAAATGAAATTTGTGTAAATATTTTTTTTTGAAAATTTGCCCCCCCTCCCCCTGAAATTATTACTATTAGTCTAGTGGAATGTATAATAACATTTGTTTATTAATTTGTAATTGTTTAAACAAATTTAACTTGCTTCAATTTTTTTTTAATTCGATTTTTCCCTAAAAATTATCACTATTGTTCCAGTGGAATATTCATTAACATTAGTTCATTTATTGTCAATCATTGAAACAAATGAAATTTGTTTGAAAAATTTCGTTTTGAATTTTTTTTTTAATAAAAATTATTAATGTGTGTCTAGTGGAATATTCATCAGTAATAATTAATTACTGATCGATAATTAACTTAATAATTAATTTATCAGTTATATTTAAGTAATAATTTTTATTCAAATAAATTTTTGTTAAATAAATTTAATCAAACAGAGAAATATTCCAATGAAGAAATATTAATAATTTTTATCAATAAAATATTGAAACATATTCCATTTATTCTATAATATTTGTTATATATATAATTTTATTATTTATAATAAAATTAAAAGGATGACAGGGTGTGTACCCTCCCTCTCCATCTTACTAAATGAGTACTCGTTGCAATTAGAACATTTGCTGAGTAAAATGTTGATAGACCATAAGTAGATGCAAAATAGCTGTTAACTTAACATAAGGAATCCATAATCATGTTGTAAGAATCGTTAAAAAAATCTAAATCAGTTACTTTGTTGAGATAGTTTTCGCCTTCTTTTATAATGAAAACCATTTCAGCAAAGACACGCTTATGAAAATTAGGTTCGACATGTAGGATTTCAACTTCATCCCATTTAATGACAGTTGGGTCTCTTCTACGGCATTGAACCAAATGTTCAGCTATGACTTTGTGATTTTTTTTCACATGGTTGATATTATTTTTACCATACCATTGTTATCATTTTTCTCATAGCTAAACATTTGGTTCAACGCCATAAGAGATTAAATGGTTTTCATTAAAAAAGAAGGCGAAAACTGTCTTAACAAAGTAACTGATTTAGATTTTTTCAACGATTCTTACAACATGGTTTTAGATTCCTTATGTTAAGTTAACACCTATTTAGCGTCTACTTATGGTCTAAAACATTGCATATAATTCAACAATCTCAAAAAAATCTAAAAGTATTGAATGTGAATTTAAAGCAATTCAAGTTAATTTATAGTAATTCCAGTCAAGACAAGGGAATTTTATTGAATAAAAAAGAATTGCAGTGAATTCAAAGTATTTTTGAGTAATACACTAAGCCGCAGATTATGAATTACTATTCATGTGTGCTATTTTCCGTGTAAGCATGCGTACTAAAACCAGGTGTGAACCCAAAAAAACAGAGTGGTTCTTTTAAATGACGAACGCTCGAGTGGCCTTTTGGACGTGTACTCCACGAGAGGTTTTTAGAACATACAAGTATCGAATTGGCTTTGGATTCTTGGAAATCGCGAGGATCTGCAATAATTTAAATACTCCAAATTTCAAGAAGCTTGAGTAATTCAAGTACTCGACAAACTTCGTAATCTTATCTGTCTAGAAACGACGCAGGTACTCCACATTTTCGGGTTCTCGAAATGTCGAGTATTCTCGAGCCCGACCTTTGCACATATCGATTCGAACTACCTATTTCTTTTTTAATTCGTCTCAGTTCAGAATTCTGACCCTTGCACATTAGATACTTAGAAAATACTTACATCTGTGCAATAAGTACTGAGGGTAGTTATATTCTGGTATAAGGTAACCACGGTACTTAAACTTGTAATTAATGTAATCAGGCTTGCGCAGTAAGTACCCAGCAGGTATCTAAAATGCGCTATAGTTAACCAAAGTTGTAGCGGTGCAGGTTGAGAACATAAGCGATTGGAAAAGTTTGGTTTGTCGTTCCGAACTGAGAGCATTTCAAAATAAACTCGGGAATCCAAGTTGATTGAAGTGAAGGAAAATCTTAACTGAAATTATTTCCAAATGAATTCGGAGATATAATTAGATTGCAGTTCCGGGATGTCCATATTGAACCAAATAGATTTTCAATTTTCAATTTTTGTAAATTCTGCAGCCAAATTGAAATTAACTTAACCGATCTGCCCTTTGTAAAATTTGACTTTGGAAACGGAATCGTGAACGTTGCCGGAATTGACACCGGAATCTACATTGGAAGCGATTTCGGAAACAAAATCGGAATTTGGGATCGAAACCAATGTCATTTCCGACATTCTTTCCGGTGTGGTTGCCGATAAGATTAATGAGAGTACACGGAAAGGGGAATGGGCTCTCTGGTTGCCGCGCGATCGAAGCGCCACTCGCCTCGACGCATGGACGGTCGTTGGCTTGTTTCGGGAGTGGGGGGGCCCGCGCGTGGAAGAGCTACAGGCAACAGCTACGGCAGAAAACTCGCTCCACTCATGGCTCGTTTTCTGCCACCGTTCAAGTCAGTTGACTGCCCAGGAGAAAGTACCTCCCTGTGGCTGACACGCGTAAATGTACTTTTAAATTTAATTGTCCTATATATGAATATGCAGTCTTATATGCGTAATGATTTCATGTTACATTTCGTTATGACTTGCAAAAACATAACACGAATTTAGCACATTCCATTGTTCTATTTAAATTTTTAATTTTTTTGTGTTTGGAGATAATTATTTTTGAAACAAATTTACTAC
>NC_046666.1:86098763-86100110 GCF_010883055.1 Belonocnema kinseyi | reverse complement strand
GAGGGAGCTCTTCTTAATATTTTGACACCAAAATCATGTCGATACACCTTACCGACTGCGAGTAAAGCCACCCACGCTTTAACTTGACAGACTGTACTCATTTTTCTCCGTTTCAATATAACACAATATCTCATAAATGATGTATAAATGAAACCTGGGCCTCTTAGATAATTTTTTTATTCAACTGGTAGTGGATAAACGAATATTTCTAATATTTTTTCCTGTTTAATTTCGGTCATTAGAAGAAAATCTTAACGAGGAAAATTTTTTCTCTGTTCCTGAAAATGAACTTTATGCCTTATTAAACGGCTATGACAAAAAGGATGATTTTATAAAATCTTATGAAAGTGAGAGAATTAGATACCTTAAGTCCATAACTCCACTTGATACAAGTGCGGTAGAGAGTGGTATTGTAAATCAATCAAATACTAGCAATGAAATCACAAGCGTTACACAACTTTCAAACAATAATGTAACAAAGGGGGTGAAGAGGAAAGTTTTGTCATCAGGTATTATAATAAGTGCACTAAAGAAAATATTTAATGGAGTCTACATTAACTCATGAAATTTTGTATCGACATAAATATTTCAGATGCTCTTGATGACTTTTACAAAGGTAATGATTTATTTTACTTGTTAAACTCTGAATTCTATGGTCGTATCATTCTGAGAAGATACGTAAATACTAAACAATTATTAGATCTACAACATGTTTGTAACATAATTCTTCTTAGCAAGTATAATGAAAATAATAGACGATTAAAGTAAGAAAACAATTATTATTCATGGCTAATTTATGTTCTGTATCGCTGTGTATCTTATGCTAAGTTTGATAGACTCACTAATTATGTGTTGATGCTTGTTAAAAAATGACAATACTAATTTATCCATATGTAAATTATGAATTTAGTGCAATCTTATGTAATACTTATATCCTGAATTGTACCATGTAAATAACAAATTTGTATGACAGTAACACTACAACTTATACTAAAAATTTTTATGTTGTAGTATGATTAAATAAATGTAAAATTTTTAACAACATACTGTAACTAATTATTTTTCCAACACGCATACTAACCTCTTATTTGTAATTTGTATAATTGTATCATTGTAATATTAAGATGGTATATTGGAAATATTTTTAGTTTTCGTAAAGTCTTTCCGGCTTGAATTTTGTTTCTCATTCACCTAATTTATTTTCAACTTCAACAGCAATATTACAATATACCAACTTAATTTACGATACATTAATATAATGTTGTAAACTAATTAAAACCATTTCAATATAAATTGAAAAGAGCAGTTTTGCTCAATAACATTTTTGGTAATGCAGATTAGAACCAG
>NC_046666.1:86067237-86098663 GCF_010883055.1 Belonocnema kinseyi | reverse complement strand
CAGCACTTGAGCGCGTGGCTAGAAATTTGACATGGACGTTGGCTGGTCACTGTCCCGCGCGCGGGCCCCCCTACACCCGAAACAAGCTACCGACCGTCCATGTGTCGAGGCGAGTGGCGCTTCGAGCGCGCGGCAACCAGAGAGCCCATTCCCCTTTCCGTGTACAAATGAGGAACTGCGGACAAATTTTCAGTACCAACATTCAATGCCATGTGCACAGAGACTCACAAAATTTCACTGGTACGTACGCAAGTCTCATTATTATCTATACCTATGATTTTTGTACAATGCCATAATAGTTAATAAATCAATCTATAGTGTTAATTTTCCTAATAATTACATGTTCTTTTTTAGTAGCTGAATCGACCATAAAATTAATCAGCTGTACATGAGAACTATCAAATAACAAATGGTGAAAAATAACATTGAAAATTAATAATCTACGTAGTCTGATTTCATAATTCTAGACGTGATCTCACTTGGAATTCCATGTAGAGTTCCGCGCAGAAATATGTGTGCACATCCACGCAGATTCCTACGTGAAGAGCAATGTAGTTTCCTTAATTTACACGAAAATCCATGTGAATTGTTTTAATTTCATAGGGAATTTCTTAATCCACGTTCGGTCTTACATGGTCTTCCACGGGAAATTTTATATGATAATAGATTTTATGCTTTCACGATTATTCATTTTCATAAAAAGAGATATTTCAGGTTACACGCGTGTAAAAAACTACGAATTGTTTGCCGACGTTTCGTGAACATTGCAGTTCACAGCCTCAGGGCTCACCTGAAACTGAGGTATCAGGTCATGATGTTCTTAGGTATACGTTCTACGATGCCTGTGATTGGCCAGAGCGCCCCACCGTGGGGACTGGTGAAACTTGATTGGCACAAAATCTATTATCAAGGAACTCTACGGGGAGAGCATTCTTACTAAAACCAACACCTTTAGTAAGCTCAGGACTTCTCAAGGTAAGCTACTAACATCCTTAGCTTTTTTAAAACGGTGCAGGGACAACAAAATCGTCCCAAAATTCTAAGAACTGAAAAATAATTTGGGAACATCTAAATCCAAATCGATCCTGCATAATACAAGTTTGCTTCTCGTGAAAGAAAGTATACAGCATACCAAATTTCTTTTGCACACTACCTCTAAAAACCTCTTAAAACTTCACCTTTTCCTATCAAATACCCTCAGAATTGACATTTTGTCCACATTGCACCGCATATCGTTTGACCAATCCCAACGGATTAAAGAGCTTTCCACCCAAAAACGAAAAAAAAAATTTGACAAATTACTTCCAGTAAAGCAAACTCAACTAACAAATACAGTAAAAAACATTTCTGACCACCCTCTCAACAATGAAATGATTTCAGCCTTATCTAAAGGACATAAGTTTGCTGTAGCTCCATCGAAACAGTAATAATGAATAAAGAAGATTATAACAACAAAATCATGGACCTTCTAACTGACGATACATATAAAAAACTTAAAAAGGACCCCACAAAAACAATAGTCAGTAAAACAAAAACTCTTCTCAAAAATTCCGAACTTGACAGCCAAACAATATCTAACTTAATACCTACTAATCCCATCTCTCCAAAACTTCACGGGTTCCCAAAAATGCACAAATAAAACTTATATAGGCATTCTTATGAATTTATAATAAAGATTTTATACACGGAATCATAAAAAGTTTAAAATTATTAAAGTTTGTTCTTTTTTATGCAACTATTACAACAAAGACAGAAGAAAAAATACCAATTAAAATTATCTCTTAATTCACAGTTTTAGTAGCAGCGATTTGAGTCTTTGCCATACATCAGGAAAGGGAAGCCGGGAGGTATATTTTTACTTCGGATTTTAAACATTTATGCCAGAAACTATACAGTTTGCTCCGTCAATTCACGAAATTCCCGCACGAAAATCGAAGTAACTGCACTTGAGACTTTGCGTACATTTATAATATCACATTTGTTTTTTAGATGATTTCACTTTAGTGATTTTCATCTTTTATTTAATATATGTAGTCAATTAATTCTTGATTCAAATGTATCGGCAAATCTCAATTATAGATATACGAGGTGTGTTCAAAAAGTAAGGTGACTTTTCAATTTTCGCGGGCTACGTACATTCAAGTTTTAAATTTTTTGCTTTGGTGTGTTGGTACACTCGTCATGATCGTATGTTCACAGTTTTGACTATATAGCTCGTGTTGTTTTTTTGGCAGAGGCGTAAAAGGTTAGAAGGGTTTGGTGTGCTCAGTGATTTTATCCTTTCGAAAAAAATGGAGCAAAGAGTTTGCATTAAATTTTGTGTGAAAAATGGAATCCAGTGCTCTAAAACTCTTGAAATGTTGACAGTTGCATACGGTGAGTCTACTCTGAGTAAGAAAATTGTGTATAAGTGGTACAAGCTGTTCCAAGAAGACCGAGAGGATGTTGAAGACGAACCTCGCCCTGGACGTCCCAGCATGTCAACAACAGATAAAAACGTTTGAGCAGTGGAAGAAATGGTGTTGAAAAATCGCCGAATTACCATCAGAGAAGTTTGTGAAGATGTTGGCATATCGGTTGGCTCATGCCATGCTATCTTTTCGGACGTTTTGGGCATGAGACGCGTCTCAGCGAAATTTGTTCCAAAACTGCTTAATTTTGATCAAAAGATCCATCGCATGACCATCGCTCAGGAGATGCTGAATGAAGTCAATAATGATATTCACCGGATTTGGCCCCCAGTGACTCTTTTCTTTTCCCAAAACTAAAGAGACCCATAAAGGACATCGATTTTCAACGATTGAGGAGATAAAAACTGTATCGCTGAAAGAACTCAAGGCTATACCACAAAATGATGATGCGAAGTGCTTCGATGATTGGAAAAAGCAATGGAACAAGTTTATTATATCTGAGGGGGATCACTTTGAAGATCACAACATAAATATTGAGGAATAAATGAATATTTTTTGAGAAAACCATAAAATCACCTTATTTTTTGAACACACCTCTTATTTCTGTAATGATTAGATTTTTCGATAGATTTCATTTACTCAGTTCAGAAAACTGGTCCCGAGTACATGCGTGGGCACAAATCCTGATTGAGTATTAAACCTAAAATGAAAGATTCTATGAGAAACTATTGTTATCATTCAAAAATTTAAGTAAATTCACGCGTTTTTATGATTAAAAATGCACTTTCATACATTTTTCCACATTACTATGGGACGTGAAGCCACAAAAGTGAAAGAAGAACTGTCTACTGTTCTCTACCCACTGAATAGACTGCCCTACATGAGTTTTGCTAAAAAGATGGCACCGAGTATTTCCACATGGATTTTTCGTGCTGAACACGAATCTGGGTTAAAACCATCCTATCACGACTTATCTTCTATCTCATTCTAATTTTGCCATTTTTCTACTTTCGTTATTTCTCATTCGCCCCTCTAACCCACGCCAACTCCTTCCCTAGCATCTTTACCACATTCTCTTGCCAACTTCCCTTATCTTACATTCCTCTTCTACATCCCTCCCATACATGCTACCATGTTCCCTCCTCCCATTCACATATTCTGCACTTTCTGTTTTCTTCCTGTTCCTGATGCATCCCTTCCATCCCTTCTCTAAATACTTTGGCATACCTTCCTTTTTCATGATCTTATAACATTTATTATATTTTCATTCCTCAACCATTTCCCATCTTTCCATTAATTCTCTTTCCCTGTCCCTTGCCTCCAATTCTCCATAGCTCACTCCATTCCCCTCTTTTATATCTCTTTCACTAAAAAACTTCCTCCTTGCTTCGTTGCATCTTGTGTGTCTTATCGCTCTCCCTTTCTTTTTTTCTATCTCCTTCAAACACTTTTTCGCTAACTCCCCTCCCTTTCCCTCATTTAACTTCTTCTTAAAATGTCATGTCCTCTTACCCACTCTTGTACTTAATTTATCCGTTTGCGCTTTTTCTCTCCCCACATATCTCAGTTTCCTCCAGTCTATCCCTAGCGGCCACCTTATATACCTTTCTTGTAAACTCTAAATTTCTGTCCTTTCATTTCAGCCTCATATTTTCGCTCCATAACTGAATACCGGCCATACCAGCGTATCAAATAACCACATTCTCCTTCTTCAATCTTTCTTGAACCTTCTTTTCACCTATTCCCCATACCTGCTGCTTTTATCATTATTGCTGTCATATGAGCTTTGTGATCTCTATTCTTTTGCAAGGTGTATTCCAAATATAACTTTACTTCCTTCCACCTTTTAGTCCAATCCTTCTTTCTTCTATCTCCATTTCTAAACGTCATTATCTTTGTCTTTTCTAAATTTAAATTCAACTTTTTCCCATCAAAGTATTTCTCCAATCCCGTAATTTGGCTCTTCAACCTCTGTCATGAACACTACATCGCCCACGTATGCCAGCGTATATACATTTTCCGCTCCCATTAAAACTTCTTCCTATCCCTTTCTCTTAATTTCTTCTTCTAGGGATAAAATTAATATACTAAATAAAAGTGGGCTCAGAGGACAGCCTTGTCTGACCCCTCTCACTAACCAGAAACTATCAGATAGTTTAGAATACATATGTTGTCCATCAGCCCCATTCCTTTTTTAAACCCTGTCTGATTTAGTGGCACTATCTTTTTTTCCTTAACTTCTTTCTTTAATCTCTCCGACAAAACATTTACATATATTTCATATTATGTTCGCTTGAGCGTCATACACCTATAATCTTTAACCTGCTCCTTAATTCCGTCCCTCCAGATTTTCAGACTTCAGTTAAAATCTCATCTATTTCAGGTGCCTTTCCATCTTTAATTATACCTAACACCTTGACAATTTCTTCCCTTGTTATGTCCTCTTCTTCATCGCTTGCTTTGCCATATTTTGCTCCCTTCCTAACTTTTCTCTTTACACCTCCTAGCAAGTCTATAAAATATTTTTTCCACTCTACCATTTCAATATCCTGGTTTACCCTTTTTCTTTCTTTTCTCTCTCTATTAACTACATTCCAGACCTCCACTTCCGTCCTTGCCCTCTCCGCCTCTTTCTCAAACCTTTTATTCTCTTTCTTTTGATCACACAACTCAGTATACTTCTTCCTTTTTCTCCTAAATTCTTCACTACTTTTTCTTTTCTCTATTCTCATAATTTCTTTTCGACCTTCTTTTTTTATTTATAATCCTCATCCTATCCACCTCTATTCCCCTCTTTACTAACTACTTTTTTGCTTGTAGACTCTAATCCTATTTTTATTTCTCCAATTATTTTTTCCATCTCCTTGCCCACATTCTCCTCTCCCATTTTGATATTTCTGACCTTTTCTCTGAACTGCTATTTTCCTTCCATTGGCTAATCCCCTTTTCCTGCTCTTTTTACCTTTGCTTTCTTTTTGTCCATATTTCTATTACTTTTTTCTCCCTCTAATATCAGTATTAAGGGTAAGTGATCTGAATCAATATAATATCCTACCTCTAGTTTCTTGGCCTTCTCTCTTATCTCATCATCCACTATCACATACTTAACTGACGTTTCATGTTCTTTTCCTAAGCGTATATATTCTCCTTATTCAGCTCCCTCTATATTTCGGCTTAAGATAAGCCATCAAAACTCCTCCAAACTTTTTAACAGTTTCTTTCCCTCCCCATTCAGTATCTAATCTTTAGATTTTCTTTCTCTCTCTCTTCCCCGTTCTCTTCCTCCTCAATTTTCTGTTCTAGTATTAATCCCTTTTTGTTTTGTTCTTTCCTTTCTTTCTTATCCTTCTCTGTTATACATACGTTCCTCACTCCCATTGCTATTGCTCCAATTGATTTGCCTTTTTTATTCTTCCTCTTTGCAATGTATACTTGCAATTTGTAACCCTTTGGTAAACTTCCCCTTAATCTTTCCCATCCCATTTCATCTCGCCACGTCTCCATTATTACTACAACATCCCACTGTATCAGATTTTTCATAAACTCCGTATCTTTGTTCTTCAGTCCTGCTATATTCCAGTAACATGAGCTCCATTCTTCTCTACATTCGTTTCTTCTCTCTTTTTGCTTCTTACTATTTATTATGTTCCCCTCTCCAGTTCCTTTCTCTACTATTTTTCCGGCACTTCATTTCTTACTACCTCTTCCCTATCTTCATCCCAATCCCACTGTATTCTGTCTAGCTGTATTCGGTCATTTTTAACCCACGTTCTTTCTCCCTTAGTTCATTTTTTTCCGCTATTTTCCTTAACTTATACGGCATATTCCTTTCTACCCTCGTCAAATCGTCCTTTATTCTCTCCTGGCTTCCATAGAACAACCTATTTGTTGTCATCACGTCCCTCTTATGTTATCATCTGTTTAGTTTCACTAATGAAATGTGTTCTCTTCGCGCCTCCTTTCTTATATTTCGCAATTTCTAAATCTTTACTTTAGCATATATCCTTTTCAGCACATTTTCTAGTGCTTCCTTTAACTCCCTTTTTCTGATCTTAGACCCCTTATCACTATGTTTCCAAATTTTCCCTAACTTCTTTCCATTTTCGCATCTCTTTTCTAAGTTCTGCCGTTTCTTTCCTAAATTCTCGTTTTATTTCCTCTCCTTTTTCTTCCTGCCTTTTTTGCTTATCTGTATTACCTTTATCATCATTTTACGCATTTGTTCTAACTTCAACTTATCAACGTCTACTATCCCTCTATGTTCAGTATTGTTCCCATCTTTCCTATCGTCCTTCTCCCCTTCTCTATTTTTATCTTCTCCCGGTGGTGTTATGATCATTTTCGGAGCTTTCAGGATGTATCTTATTTCTTTCTTTCCTTCGCTACTTCCTCTTGCTACCCTGTTCCTATTCCTATTTATAAATAGTTCGATGAAGCCAAAACCACCAGCCCTCAATCTCTCCCTCTCTACCGTTTTTTTATCTTAACCCCTTTTTTCACTTTTCTGCTTGTAGAATATTTCCTTGTCTGAATCCATCAAAAAGCTAACCTGCGTACTGCGTAGCTACTGTCACTCTAGCGTTAGCTCACCCTGCTACCGTAATTTGTTTCGTGCTTCCCTCCCTTGTTAATCTCTGCCCAACCTTCCCTGTAGCATCTACACGGCTGCACCTGTCTCCCAACCCTGCTCCTCATGGAATCTTTCCCCTTGTTCTTCGGTTAGGCTTCCAAGACTTAGATCAGGAAAGTTATTCAAATGATTGAAGACGAAATGCACTTTCAAACTCATATTACAACCTAACTTGCGGAAATCTGGAAGCATGCTGTTTACCAAAGTTTTAAAATTCGGACTCTTTGTACTTCCCAAAAAAACCATTAACGGCATTATTAAATCCGATCCAAGCCTTTTTTTCTACTGGGGGCATGGTTTTTTTAAATTCCTCATCCCTTATAAATTGTCTGATTTGTTTTCCGGCTAAAATTCCCTCTTTCAGTTTTTCATCACTTACGTGTATAAACTTTTCGCAAAGATATTCAAAACCTTTCTCATGTTTGCTGAGAGCTTTTACAAACTGCTCCATTAACCCTAATTTAATTTGAAGTGAGCGCAAAAATAGTTTTGCTGGATCGATCAAAGACTCATGAATTACGTTTTTCGAACCAGGTTCTAAATTCTCTCTCTGTTTCCAATTCTTCTTTATTCAAGGTTCATTTCTTGCCCTACTATTCCACTCGCATAAAAAACAAGAGTACTGACTGAAACCAGACTGTTGACCCAGAAGCAGTCCTATAACTTTTAGGTCATCACAAATCGACGATTGATGTTTATGATATTGTATAGACTGAAGCAACATTTTTAAATTTTCATGTGTCTCCTTTAAGTAGACAGAATGTGCTGTGGGAACTAAAACAAACTTTTTTTTCATTGCTTAGCAAAATTGCTTTTAAGGTACGTTTAAAGAAGTCAATATATAAACAAAATTCATCTAAATTATAATCTTTGAGTCCCAAAGTTTTAGTTTACTTGGGGACATCAGTGCAATAGACTAAGGTTTCGGTTTGTTTAAAACATGAAAGAAACTCATCTTCACGATTGCTGTTCCAAGAGAATGAAGTATCAGGAGCCAATCAACGAGCTTTCTGAAGTCTTGAATCTGACAAGTCTGCTGCTTCTTTCGGTAAATCTAAATCCCGAAACAGATAAAATAAAATAAATAGATACAGAAACAGATAAAAATAAAGAAATTCTTGATTTGATTTTAATTGGTGGAGAAGGTTAATCATACTCAGCCTTATAAGAAATTGGCTTTGTTACTGACAAAACTTCTGGATAATTTATTTTATTTTTTATTATTAAGTCCGTCAATTTTCGTCACAAAAAAGTAACAATCCTCATGTACTCGAGGTTTCCGCAATATCGTGGGAATATCTAAAGGCAAATGTTTTCAAATATCATTTTTCCAAGAACTTAATGCAACGTACCATACTTACCATAAACATAACAGAAGCGATCGGGATCATTAATACACACAAAACTTCAAGACTTAATTCACAACAAGATATAGAACAAACTGAAGTTGATATAGTAGCAAGCTGATCCACAGCAGCGATTGAGAGCATTAATGCAGATAAAACGTCGAGACATAATTCAACACAAGATGGTCACTAAATTAAAGATCTTTAGTAACAAATGAATTTCAAGAGAAAAGAACAACGAGTGAGCCGAAGAAGAGCAAACGACTAACTCTATCCATTGAACAAAGTTGCGTAGTTTTTTTATTTCTTTATAAAATTCACTTTGGCAGTCGTTTGATTACTTCGCAATCAGTTTTCCCTGAATCCGTCGAGTAACAAATTTATCTAAATCCGTTTGAATTTTTAAAAAATCTTCCGCCATTTTGAATTATTCAATGATAGTAGATATTCGTAATCAGCGACCGTTATAACCCCCAAGTAATAGTTTTTAAGCGAAAACGATCAAATTTTCAAAAAATGATCCGCCATACTGGATCCGCAATTTTGAATTTCTAACCCTAGAACGATCCACATAGCTAGCTCATCCCCTAACCGTCCACCGGGGTTGTACGCTACCCCAAAGTTATACCGTGGCACAATGCTTTCTATTTATAGTATAACAATTTTAAGGTGGTGCATTTTTTCTTTTTATACATATAAAACAATGGTAATAATAATATTCTTTTATTTAAAAAAAATTATTATTTGAACATAAGAAGTAGAGGAAATTAGAGAAATCGGACAAATGGCAAAAATATTAAAAAATACTAGTAAAATTGATTATTAAAATTCAGATTTATTATAAATAATCCAAAATGTCTATAAATACTCAAAAATGAGAAAATAATACTTAAAATATGGCTATTCTTTCTACAGCGGAGCAATTAGAGCACAAGACTGCCCTGTGCTATAATTGCTCCGCTGTAGAATGAATAGCGAAATTGCAAGTATTATTTCTTCATTTTTGAATATTTTAAATTATTTATGATAAATCTGAACTTTAATAATCAATTTTAATAGTCATTTTTAAGATTTTTGCCATTTGACCGATAAATTACTGAGACAATTCTCGAACTTAAACCGTCCACTGGGGTAATGCGCTATCCCAAACAATATTCACGTCCGCATGGAACTCATACGCAACACAGATGATCTTGCTCGTTGACCGAGGCCGATTGCCGAATAGTTGAAGTGAATTATAGTTAGGGTCCCTGACCAAACTGCACATGCCCCTAATCAGAAGCGTAATTTAACCTTTGAATGCCTATAATTTCTGATATTAACGAAGTGTATAGCATGTCATGGTTCACCTCTACAATATTTCAAAAATGGTTTAAAATGCCGGCTTGATTTTAGTCTAACGGATCGGTCCCTTCCTTTGATCTTATTTACCCAACTTGATGTAGCGTATAATTTTGCTTCGCAAAATTTGAGGGCTTCCTGAATCAGCTACCGTATGAAAACTCGTTTAAAAACTAACTAAACTTCTTTCTTTACAAGGGTTATTTATTTAAATGATTTTACACAAACAAAAATTTAGTTTAAATATTTTCTCCTATTCTGAATTAATATTATTATTTATAATTTCACAAATATTCTCAGATGCTTCAACAGACATAGACTTAATAGCTTAGACTATCTACTTAAATCACAAACAAATGGTCTGATAAAAATGAATTTGTTAACACTGTCTTTGGTCAACTGTGAGTTTACATTCTATTTGGATTATTTAAAACAAAATCATACATCTATTTTATGCATTTTGATTTAATAAAACGGATTCTCTTATATCATAATCCCATTGATTGCATCAGAAATTTTATCACTTTCCAGTATGGTTGCATGATTTCCTTCTGCATAACGTATTTCTAAGTTGCCTTGAGTTACCTGGAAGAAACATGTAAGAAGTTTAACAGTTAATCTTGAGCCATTTCTAGTTTTTTAGCAAAATTTAGGGATAAATCATACAAGAAACAAAAGATATAAATTATTATTGCAGATGGGGTGTTGGGCAAGATGGATAAGAAGTGAAGGAGGTAAGAAGAGGAAAAAAGAAGGAAATATTGTCAATGGGAGAAGAAGTACATATAAGTCTAGTGTAAATATTGTAAATAGTAGATAAGTATTAGGTATTAGCCGTGGAGGCAGAGTTTTTGAAGTAAAAGGCCAGGCGTGAAAGTAGGCAAGCTGATAAAAGGGAGCAATCTCAGAGGTAAGGTGTGGATGAAGGATGTTAGTTTTCAAGGGTTAGTTTCAAAAAATTTCTTTAAAATTATAGAAGTGAAATGAAGTAAATTTGCCATGGCCAGTAGGCCGAAGAATGAACATTTATCTATTATTTTAAGGGGTCTTTCACAAAATACGTGATACGTTTAGGGTTAGGTGGGGATCTGCCGAAGTATCATTCTTTATGTTAAGACCAATGGAGAAAGTATCACGCAGGAGGGGGAGGGGGCTCAGAAGTTTCTGAAAAATGTATTACCTATTTTATGAATGGCCCCTAGGTGGATAGGTAATGGAAAGGAAAATCAAAAAAATTATTTATTAGAATATATAATTCCCGTGCATTTGTTAATACTGAAACCAACAACCGCCTCACTTTTGCGATAGCTTAAACGGGTTTTGAGATAATCGCAATAAATTGAGAAAAAAGCTAAGAGAAGTTAAAAAAAAACTGAAATTAAGTTAAATAATAACCCCATATTATTTAAACAAAAATTAATTTTTAACAGAAAAAAATCTATCGTTTCTCCTATTATTTGAAAAATTTGAAACAGATAAAACATCTCTTTCTTACCTCTAACACTTAAAAGATGCATGCTTATTTAAGAAAAGACAAATTTTTTAAATTTCTTTCAGCTACATTTAATTAGCTGGAAGTTCTTCGATTTTGTTTGGATTCTCTAGCAGTCACTTGAATTCCCACGGATTCATTTGAATTACATCAGATATCGTGACTTCGCGTGGATTTCTCTGAGTTACATTACATATGTCCGAATCTTTTTAATTTAATCGAGTTTCTTTAAATTCTTTAGATTTTTTTAAATTTAGGTCAATTTTTCATATTTACTAGAATTCAAATGTAATAAAATTAACTTTTTTTCTTTACCTTAAATTCAAATTTCTAATTTGAAATTTTTTCTACCGTAATCAAGTTTTAATGTAAGCTTCTAACAGGATTATATGTAACACTTAAGTTTAATGTTATAAGCAACTTACACTTTGGAGGCCATAATCGTCAGGTATAGAATTTAACGTCGGCAGCGTGGGCTTGATGAGCAGGATTGACGATCGAATGGGTTGTAGAGCAAAATTGGTGTAACCATCTACTGCTCGAAGTCTATAATAAATTGATGTACATATGGCCCTTTTCGTATCCCGTGATAATTTTAAATCTCCAGTCGGTGTGAGAGCCATCATCGATTCTACTTTTTCTTCCCATGTCATATCGTTCTGAAGATGAGTTGCAAGCTATAAGAAAAAAGAAATATCCATTTGTGTAGGAACGTACGAGAATCGGCTATTTTAGTTTATTTTTAAAAAATCATCAAAATCCGTATAACTAAATTGTTTCATTATTACACATTATTTAAATAGAATATTATTTAATGAATAGGTGCAAGAAAATATACAAAAATATATAAATGTTGGTCATTATGCGTCAGTTATGACATATTACATTTGAATTGAAACAAATTGATTACAGTACTTTATATTTTTTAGGTTTTACCTGGGAACTAAGATTCGGTGCTAAGAAATTTAAAATACCCATTAGTACATTGTTTTGAAGTTCTTTATCTGAACGTGAAGCAATGTGCTGATTCTTAATAGCTTGCACAAAATCTGGTGAACCATCAATAAGTACCAATCGACAATTAAAGCCTTTATCTTCCAAAATTCTAGCGAGTTCGATAGTCACAAGTGATCCAAAAGAGTAACCGACTAGAACAACGTTTTTTATTGCTTTGCTTTTGCTTAGAACATGCTGAAATAATTGAAAAAATATTATTATGTAAGTTTGAAACACCATGTAATTAAACCTGAAGATTTAAACAAATAGACTAACAGGTAAAACTTCCTGAGCCATGCCCGGAATACAAATATCTTTATCATTATTTATGCTAAATTGTAAACAAGTAACTGGTGCTCTGATTTTATCGGCTAACGGTAGAAATACGGATCCAAATCCTTCTAGTCCGGGAATAAGAAACACTTGACTCTTGTATTCTCCTTCTTCTTCTTTGGAACGCAGTTTGAAGGAACCCTCCGAATTAATACCTTCAGCTCCCAGTGTTCGTAGTAATAGCCGCATTCCGTTCAAAGCTTCCGAGTTAGCCTTTCCATAATCATCTATTTTCTTCTCACCTTCACTATGCTGTATTGATATATGTATCAACTTGGCAAAATTAAGACCACGAATATCCTGAGCCGTGAGGTAGACTTCGAATTCTCGTTCTAATGTTTGCTTTATATCTACTGCCATCATTGAATCCATTCCAAGCTCAGCTAAAGAAGTTTGTTGACTTATGGATTTGAGGTCTTTCAAGCCTATACAATAATTTGAAAAGTATTTATTTTGAATTTTTTATGAATATCCTATCTTTCACGACCTATGCCAGTATTCAATGTCAAATGACTAAGTTTGCTAGCGCATGCCTACACAATTAGGATAAAATATTGGTATAAGAATCCACAGATATGACATATGTACAATTCGTATGATTGGTTTCTTTTGAAAAATCGTACTGATTTTTAGTGATTATACTAATTAATTACCTAATATGTTCAGGACAGTATCAACAATGTTTGATGCACCTCCGCTTTTAGCATGTTTGTCAGCAACCACCATGCTAGCAACAACCGGATTCCGTTGACATAAAAAGCCGTCGAGTTCATTAATGCAAGATGATATGCTTTGTTGAAGCGTGCCGCCAATAACGAGTTCTTTGTGATCTTCTTGCATCTCAGCTACGAGACCAACATCACCTACTGCACCCCACTGAACAGCTAAAGCGGGGAGTCCTTCAATTGCTCGCTTTTCGCAAATTCTCTCCATAACTGAATTTGCCATTCCGTAGTTGGACTGACCAGCATTTCCGCGACCACACGATACAGAAGAAAATACCACAAAGTGACGAAGATCTGGACACATTTTTCTCGACAACTCATCTAGGTGCTTTGTACTCCATGCCTTGGACTTAAAAGACTCCTCAAATGTTTCTTTTGTCTGATTTTCCCAAAAATTGTCTTTAAGAACAACCGCTAAGTTAAAAATACCATCGATTGGTCCCAATTCTGCAGTGGTTTTAAGAATTGATTCACAATCTTCTAGCTTCGATGCATCTTTCTCGGAAATTATCACCACCTTCACGCCGTAACTCTTCCACAATTCCACTCGCATTCGTTGATAACCATTCTTTATACCTGTTCGAGACGTAAGTATTAATTTTTTAGCTCCTCGAAGAACCATCCAGTCTGCGAGTTCTAGACCGAAACCTCCTAAGCCTCCAAGAATAAGATAGCTACGATCATATTGGCAATGATATCGAGGCAGAGCAAGTATTGATTTATTCAATGATTCGCCATCACTACGAACTTGTATTAAAACCTGTGAATAGAGATCATACCTGCGAGATGTTTGACATATTTAAAAAGTATTGTAATAATTTATGTTATGTTTACAATATATTTTACCTTTCCGATGTGGTTTCCTGCGGCCATATACCTAATAGCTGTTTCTACTTTATCCTTTGAGTAAATAGTTCTTACCAGAGGTTTAATGGCACCTTTTTTTAAATAAGTACTAAACAAGTCTCTTAACCTAATTTTTTTGTCATTTGTGCCATTAAATAAATTATCCAACATGACCCCATGATAGCTTATTTCCCGAGAGAAATTATGTAGTCCAATTGAGTTGTTCGCTACTAGATCAAATTTCCCTATTTCCAGAAAACGACCAGACCGAGCTAAACATCGAAGTGAGGCCAGTAACTTTTCTTCTGCTAATGAATTTAAAACGATATCAACTCCTTTTCCTTTAGTTTCAGTCACAATCATTTGTTCGAAACTGGTATCACGAGAATTGCCGATGTGATCATCGGGAATTTGTGGAAATGTTTCCGTAATAAATTTTCGTTTTTCCACAGTCCCAACAGTAGTGAAAATTTCACATCCTTCATACAATGCAAGATTTATTGCAGCTTGTCCTATTCCACCACTACCAGCATGGATCAGGATTTTGTCACCTTTCTTCATTTTCCCACTTATGTATAAAGCGTAACAACAAGTCGCATACACACAGGTGACTGTAGCTGCATCTTCTAATGACCATTTATCCGGAACATCCCAACGTAAAATTGCATCAGCTACACGCATATTGCTAAGAGCAGAATCGGTTACCATACCCATCACGCGTCGTCCAGATGAATCAAAACCACTATATTCGAAACCGATAACGCAATCTTGCAGTCTTGATGTAGCAACCACCTCTGTTGCCAGTTTTCCAGTGGCTAACATTACATCCTTGAAATTCAGCGATGCGTACACTATATGAACAAGATTCTCGTGCTTAAAGTTATTTTGAATCCAACCTTCAAGCCACTGTAGAGAGCTTAAATCACCTCGTACAGTTTGATTAATCCATGCGTGATGCACATGCTGTGATGTAAGGGGAGCTAGGGGCATATGCCTGAAAAAAAAATCTTTATCACCTTGTTCAGACCGTGTTCAGTAAATGACTTTCACACACAAAATAGAATCGTTCGCTCCTGCAATCTGCGGTCAGAGGTTATCACACGTTTTATCCGAATCTACCTATTCAGAACTAAAAAAACCAATTTTAGTTGCAACACATTCACGTTCTATGATATCTTGGGCCCGAATCTGAAAATCTCCAATTCTTTCAACTCGATGTCTATCTTATTTCGTGCGAAAGTAAGTTTGGCGGGAAAAGTATCGGTAAGATAGGAATTAGATAAGTTTAACTTAGCCATAATTACCTCAATCTTCGTTAAACTAATATTTACCTATTGTTATTTAATTAATCGCGGACTGTTGTGGCACAGCGAAGAAATCACTGTCTTCCAAATAACGTGTCCAACAGTCGATCCAACAAGCACTTTGTGAGATTCGGGAAGTCACTTAACAAAACCGAAAGAGAAGGAAACGCAGATTTCAAGAAACGAACTAAAAGACCTTAATGGTCAAAGGATATACTCAGTTTAAATTAAATACTAATTAAATAGTATCGAATAACACACTTAATGTTAACTAGTTCAAGAATCGGAAAGCCCGCACTCGTCATAACATTGGCTGTCAGTGAACTCCCAGGAAAAGACGGTCCGAGTCTGCTAAACAAAGAGACATCACGCTACTACCCGAGTACCGACTTCAGCGAATAAGTACGACACGACACTCAAAACAGAAGGTAAATTTCAAAAAGAATAAGCGTTGGGTGAAAGTCAACAATGAAACTAAAAGGTCCCACATCTCAGTGCTATTCCTTTGATATCCGAATCCCCGAGCAATAATTTTCCTGTAGCCTGGCTCAACGCTGATCAATGCTAACATAAATGATGCTTGCGGAGCAAAGTTCTCACTTTCTTGAGAAAATTACGCAATCTAATTTCAAAAGCACTCAATCAATTTTTCACTCAAGTTTTGATCGCGACATATATCCGAAAACCAGAACACAAACGACGATTGTTCGAGATGGCGTAATATCCATATCAAGATTATATATAAATGTCTTTAATATCTACTTCTGAAAATCTATCCCTCTCTGTGCGGAGAAACGAATCCAAATTCAGCTTATTATACTCCAATCAAGGTTTGAGCAAAATTAAATAACAAAAGAAAAACATATGGTCTGTCATTTTAAATAAGTCAGTCAAGTCTGAGAGCCTGTTTCACGCCACTTGAAACGTTAAAAACAAGCCACAATTAATATATCTGTCATGCTGGAGAGCCTGTCTAGAGGCGTTCCCAATGTGGCAAGACAATCAACCATAAATATGTCTAACATGCTTGAGAGCCAGTCTCGAAGCGTTTGCAATGTTGCAAACAATGCACCATCAATGTATCTATCATGCTTTAGAGCCAGTCTTGAAGATTTTACAATGTTGCCAATAATCCACCATCAATATGTCTGGCATGCTTGAGAGCCAGTCTCGAAGCATTTGCAATGTTGCAAACAATCACACAGTCATGTCTGAGAGCCTGTTTTGAGGCGTTCACAATGTTGCAAACAATTTCTTAGCTGTATAGCTGTCATTCCTGAGAGTCTGTTTCGGGACTTTTGCAATGTTGAGAAAAATCACAAAGTTAGTACGTTTGTCCTGCCTGAGAGCACGTCTCAAGGCGTTCACAATATTCCAAACAGTCCATTAGCAGTATGGTTGTCATACCCTAGATATTGTCTCGAGACGTTTGCAATATTGAGAACAAGTACAGTTAATAAAATTGTCATGACCAAGAGCCTGTCTTGAGGTGTTTGCAGTGTTGTAAACAATACTTCAGAAGTATTTTGGCAGGTCTGAGAGCCTGTCTCGAGACGTTTGCAATGTTGAGAACAATCACATAGTGGGGCAGCGAAGAAATCACTGTACCAAAAAAAGGTTTTGGTTGTTAGGAAAAATTAGAACAGATGTAACCTCCAGAAGCCACGACCACGATCGTTCACCGAACGATCAATCCCGATGCAACCGGAAGTAATATGTCATCCGACTCGTCACTTGCCACAACTACAAAAGACAATCGAGTCGGGTAAGTCACTTAATAAAACCGAAAGAGAAAGAAACATAAATTTTAAGAATAAAACTAAAAGACCTGAATGGTCAAGAGATATACTGACTTTAAATTAAATACTAATAAAATAGTTCTAAATAACATACTTGATTTTAACTGGTTCAAGATTTGGAAAGCCCACACTTGTCAGAACCTTGGTTGACATTGAACTCCCAGAAAAAAAGGATCCGAGTCTGTTAAACAAAGAGGCATCACGCTACTACCTGAGTGCCGACTCCAACGAAATGGTATTGCATGACGCTCGAACCCGAACAGAAATTTCAAGAAGAATAAGCATTGGGTGAAAACCATTCTGTCGACAATGAAGCCCAAAGATCACTCAAAAGAAATACAATAACATTAAATAAATGATTGACACTTACACTAAAAAAAGAAACGCGGACACTATCGAGAGATTATCATACTTTTGGCTCACGCAATATTTTAATTAAATAGAAATTTCTTGTTGATCATAGTATCTATTATCGAAAAGAGTAGACACGTGAAGTAAGAGAAATATTTTTAATAATTGAGGCATTGAATGAAATAAGAAAATATAGAATTATTCCGTGGGAGAGGGGAAGTTCTGGGCGCTTTATATTAAGCCATGTTAAAAGCTCCAGAGCTTAATTAATGGATTTACAATATTGTTTCAATTGTGCTTAGAATATCCATCTTAACAAATAATACTTACCTATATGATCCCCAAGTTTGTTCTTGTTTTAGCACATTAATCGTTAAATCCAGCGCCAGCTGCTTAGCATAAATCGGATGCTTTAAGGAAAATGTAGGTGCTTTTGTATCATGAACCAAAACTCCTCGGATCATTTCTCCACCCGGTTCTTTAGTGAGACAATTTACCAAGCCCAACAATCCACTTTCAAAATCATTTTCTGCCACAAAAATGATTCTCGTTCTCTCGTTTGCTTTCTTCTCGGCTTCAGCCTTGAAAATTTTTTTCATCTCTTCCACCCAAGAAAATTCGCTGTTATTTACGGTTACGACTAATGCATGATTATTTGTCTTTTGCAATTTTCTAAGGAGTAATATAAGCCCTGAATCGGTTTTCTTTTCCACGACAATGTATAGGTCTTTGAGCCACTTTGAATTGGAGAAAGAGGAATCAATTGATTCGAGAGTAAGTAAAAAACCTCCATCTTTGAGGATGGCGAGAAGTTGAATTGATAAATCGTTTTTATCTTCAGACAAAATATTATGACCAACAGCAATTAGGGTATTTTTTTCGCAAAGTAGTTTAGAAGGTTCAATTACAGTGATATTTTGTAATATCGCACCTTCTTCGACATTTTTCGAATCAATTGCAATACCTACTTCAGCCTGAATAAGCGGTATATCAGCAAGAATTTCTAATATCATAGGCGAAATAAGTTGTTCCGAGTTAGTAATTTTGGTATCGTCAACTATTTCAACAGTTTTAACTTTAAGACCCAAATTATTTTCGAGCGCAATATGCGTTACTAGACGAACTGTTTCTTTCAAGGAAGTTTCTGTTCTATCACGATGTGCTATGAATTTGTATTCTTCCAAGACAGGTTTACCTACCGGTTTTCTTTTTGATATAGCACTTGCTGTTAATCCTTGAATTTCTATACCACCGGCTACGATAGTTTGAAATTCTTTATGCACGTAAGCAGAAATAACTGTAAATAAAGTAAATAAATATTATTTTTTGTAAACAAGTAGTTTTAAAGATGTAGAAATCCTATTTCATGTCATCTGACCAGAATACAAATTAAAAAAGTAATGTTCACAGTATGAAAATTCAACCATGTAGCGAAAGCCACATTCGGGTGAGCGAAACTCGTTCTCTTTTAGCCTCGTTTCACTAGTCGGGATTCAAGAATTTATGTGATAAGGGTAAGGAAAGAAAGCATGCGATAATTGATTGATTTCTTACACATCTAGTGGGCGTGCAATTATTATTGAATGATCATATGAGCTTTAAAAAGTCATTTTTCACCACAGCTGAAATAAAAACACACAAACTGACAACAAAGGAATAAAAAAACCCATACGTCTTACATCACCATATTTACTTAGCAAAGCTTCCTCTAAGACCGATGACAATCGAAAAATCTTTAATTTCATTCATCCAGCACAACACTGACACCTTTCGCTACACATTTCTTATGCTCAGGAACAACTTTCGGCCATAAGACTTTATTCTGGAATACATCTTTTACTTTCTTTATATCTATACATCTTTTCATCCAGATTTCTCTGTTCCGACAAGTCAGACAATCTTAGAAAATGTATTTCACTGTTTTTAAAATAGCGTTTTCTCTACACCACATACTGTAAGAACCCACTAATTATCGACTTTGTCCATTAACGTTTTGCCGTAAATGTCCCACAGGAATTTCATGCCAGCCGTGCTTATATTGCTTCTATCCATTTTTTGGCAAATCTAAGTCTCGGTACCATACCCGACAGTAGATAGGTGTAAAATGAGAATTACATTATCAATGAAATGTTCATTTAATAAACTGCGGGACCGAAAGAGAGGCGTTGCTCAATCAACCATGACAAATAGCATGAGGGCATTACTCTCAGCGCGTTGGTTACGTCAGCTGTTAGCATGCGTAACTGACGGTTTACGTTTGGACTATCTGAATTTATGTTAAAAGCCACTGCAAGCCATGCACTACACCGTACTTAATTCCTAATAGTCCAGTCAATTAAGAATTTTTTCCAGAAAACATTTATGAAGTTCAGATATCTATCGAATGTGGTTCCTTATGGTATAAAAATCAAAAAATATTTCAATCCGGTGGGTGAAAACACCCTTAAATCTAACGAGCAACTGGCGAAAATTGTGTTTTAGCGAATATTTCGAAAAGGGTACATCTAACGACAAAAAAAGTTCCATACAAAAAAAAAATACATAAAATTCTTAGCAAGAAAGGTCATAGGCATTTTTGTTATATGGCTCATAGTTCCTGAGTGATCCACACTCTGAGTAGGGGGTAAATTTGAATTCAAAGTCCGTACGCTCCGTCTCTTGACATATCTCAAAATGGGATGGTTTTTCGGCCATAATGTATAGGACTAAAATTGCGGATCAATCAATTCTATATGAATATTGATTAGGAACTTGTTGTTATTAAAATAATTGAACAGCACATAAAGATTTCTCTGCAAATATATCAGTGACTTATTTTACTAAGAAATTGACTGAAGAATATGTGTAATGTGTTTGATATATAAAGAAATTATTAAATACGATTTTAAATATTTTTTAACAATAAAATTATTTTCAAGTAATTATTCAATGATATATAAGTTTATAGTAGTAGTAGCAGTAGAAGTATGAGTAGTAGTAGTAGCAGCTGTAATGGTAGTAGTATTTTCTTGCACATACCTCGAAAAAGGGTGGTTTTTTTAGTGAAAATATATAGAAGCTAATTTTTAGAGCAGACTATTATCTATGAATATTTCTAATTAGTTTGTCTTTATTTAAACAATCGAAGGTAATATCAAAATTTTTCCGAAAATGTATCTGTGACTCATTTACACACCACCTATGAGGTAGAGTTTGTGGTAAATTTTTTTAATGTGGTTCCTTCAGGATGACTAATCCACTGCAGGCTTGTAAATAATTGTTAAAATGTATTTGAAAAACTGTTATTAGTTTTCATAATCCTTAACTGTGACAGTTTATCTATAATTTCATCATTAAGGCAACCTATACCTTGAAAATTTAAGAACATTACGGAACATTTCAATCCACTTTTTAAAGGTCCACCACGTTCACCAGATCCCATTTTACAGGAACAATTTATTAAATTCATAATGAGCGATGGAGCTGGTGTCTCACTAGTATACAATAGCAATAAACTATTTTTGTTTCCTTTTTAACCCCATATTTACAACTCTAAACATTTTCCTTTGTATGTTTGCATTTAATGATACACTCGATAAGAGTGTTGTCGAGCAGCTGTGAAAGTTGGAGAAAGCCCAGAGGAAGACACAGCCTGACTCGAAAAAGTGACAAATTTTTTGAAGCATACGTTTTACATCCAGCTGGATTTTTATCTTCCTATGAATTTCTTCAATAACACTATCATCTTGTGCAGGATCAAAACTTCGAGGGATGTTTTTAAAATCGGCAAGAACATTTTGATAGTGCTTAGCCTTAGAATCGTCTAGATTAATTTTAGGGAAAATTAATTTCTTTAAGGTACAGAATGTTCTAATGTGCAAATCTACTCACTATGAAGTAACAGCTGCTCGAGAGCAATTTATTCTTGCATTATACAAGGCTAATCCTTCTGAAACACGTTTAAACAATTTTGGACATGTATGTTTCAACAAATATGTGACTTATTCCAGTCAGGCTATATCTTTATCTAGGCTGCCGTCAAATTTCGTAGCTACTCGAAAAAACTCTCAACGAGTCTATCATCAAATGCAAACCTGGAAGGGAAAGTTTTTAGAATCAGAACTGTGGGGTTGATCAGATCGCATTCAAGGTCATTTGAAGGTCAAATGAAGAAATATTGCTGAAAAAATCTGAAAAAATTTAGGCATCGGTTTTTTAGCACGCTGAATCCGAATCTGATGTCCATTGACCTTCATTAGTTCAAGATCAAGGCCATTTGAAGGTCAAACCAAGAAAATAACCTCAAAAAAATCATTTCGGCTGCTATAACTTTATAATTTTCACTTTTTTTATTTCCTAAAAAGTGTTTCACAACTTCCTTAAAACTGAGCCATGCATCCCTTTGCATTTTTGTACTGACAGGTACTGCGGCATATTGATTTGTGTTATGAAGTATTACAGCTTTTAAGCTTCTTTTTCATGAGTCAATAAACAGTCTCCAATCATCACCTTTATAAGTTTTTCGCTTAAGTTATAAGTATTTGGCTAATATTGATAAGTACACTGCCTTACTTTCGAGAAATTCATAGCAGCTAATGTTGATAAAGATAAATTAATATTTCCAGTTTCTATATAGACGAAAAATTAAAGATGATTCTAAATTAATTTTTTAAAACATTTTTTCAACAGTACCTCATTGATTTGACCTTCAAAAGACCCTGACCTTGTACTCGTGAAGGTCAACCGACACTGGATTCGGATTCAGCATGCTCAAAAACCTACATTTGAATTTTTTCAGATTTTTTTAGCCTTTTTCCGAATTCGACCTTCAAATGACCTCAGATGACCTTCAGATAACCAGATATGATCAAATCAACCTAGTATTTGTATTCAGATACCCTCAAAACCTATATATAAATGTTTACAAAAATTTTTTGAGGTCATTTTGTCAGTTTGACCTTCAAATGACCTTGATATTGAACTAATGAAGGTCAACCTAGAACCCAAAAGGTCGCCTCCGTGGACTTTGAATTTTTTTTGGTTGCCTGTGTTATTTTTGGGTTTGAATAACAGATGATACAAGGACGTGTACTCACTCTATTTCTACCATTCTTTTGGCCTGAAATAAACCGGGACTAAGCACATTTTATTTTTGAAGGAAAAGTATCACACCACCGTCGTAGTAGTGTGGTCCATTACTGGTCTCTAGTACGGGTAATCGAAAATTCGCCCAGTTGTGGATAACATTTGGCTCTAATATCTATGGAAAAACCATTTTTTTTCTGTTTCTTTTCTATCTAAAACCTAAGTTCCATCTTTATGTGAATTTATAAATGTTTAAAAAAATTTCATGTTATGTAATTCTTAAGAGTTGTAAATAGTATAAGACACCTATAAAGGAAAAATTACATTTTACAGTTCAAGATAAAACTTCTTAGTTTCGTCGTTTACTTATTTTCTATTTTAATTACTATTAAATCTTGAGAATCGACAACTGCTAAATATTATTTAAACTTATATTGATTTACTCACATTTTTCATTAGAATCTGCACTGATAATTTTACTCAAGTGAGCTTTTGGATCAATAACTAATTTATTAATTCCAGTTGGAACAAATAAACCTCTCGTGTCAATGCCAAGAATCTTTAATTGTAGCATGTTATCCATGAATGTTACCCAGTTACCAACCCAAGTAATTTGACCATTATTTCCTTTAATAGCAGCACTTCTGAGTCCACGAAATAGACCAGAATAATGATATCCACGAAGTCTTAATTCTTTGTAAATATCTCTGGAGAGGATTTGTTCTTCATGTTCGTTATATGCTATGGAAGGGTTTATCTTTTCTTTCGATGCATCTACAATCGCACGAATAGATCCCGAGACTATCGCAGCTCCACCTTCGATAACTTCAAAATTTCCTGAAACTGGAACCAGAGTAAGTTATTTAGTGTAAAGACTTCAAATAGATATATGTGTATTAGGATGGGCCAAAAAATATAAAAAAGCGTGGAAAATTAAAATTAGGACAAACCCTTTTTTTAAAAAAAATTTTTTTGTATTGAATTAAGCCCACAGACTTACTTGAAATATAAATTATTAGAAGTAAATAATTAATTCAATAATTATTAAAAATAAAACTTCTCGAGTAAAATCAGCCTTGTTTCGGAAATCAGGCATCTAAGCTCTTGATTGAATTATGGCTCTTACGTAACCGTCTCTTGCTCCGAAAAAAATACGAATTTTTTTAGGTAATTTTATGCGGGTAGTTTCATCATTTTTTAATTATGGATATATTTGTAATATCAAATAGGTACTTTTATACATTCTTTAGGCAAAGTTCTACTGATACTATACAACCCTACTAAAAATACTTAGATTCACTAGTAAGAAATACTCGTAAAGCTTTTACTAATTCCCGCCAGCCTCAAATTGATATACTTTTTACCTTCGATAGCGGTTCCTAGTATAAATACCTACATCAACGTATTCTACTCACAGGAGCGCGTTTAAACTTACGAGTTTCTATGATCTTTTGTGAGTATTTTTTAGTAGAGTATCAAAGATTATTAAATAGATTACGTGAAAACTCAAAGTTCTTTGAGGCCTTTATATCTTGTCAAATATATGCAAATTAAAGTGATATTTTAAAATTCTTTAACAGAATTGTTATTTATAATTATGTTGCAAAGTACGTGTAGAACTAAAAAAATGCCCTCCCAGTTTTTGAATTTGAGAATGAGTCCAGCTACTAAAGACAAGGCAGTAAAGTTAACTTTCAAGGCAACATCTAAAGTCACCAGGTGGTAGCCCACCGTGACTTCTAAACTTTTCAAAAAGGTCATTTTCCCGTTATCCGGACTAGATAACAGCCAAAGAAGATAAAAAGTGATTTTTCCTTCAGGTGAGCTTCACATGTAAATTTGATCTAGAGGTCACAAACCAAATGCAAACGTAAAATTTCCCGGTATTTCAGAATTCGCGATCAAAAACGCGTTTTCGATTTATAAACAAAAGTTGACTTTAAAATGACCTTCACTCTGGACTGATGTGTTAGAACAGACCCTAGATTCAGGTTCAGCTACCCCAAAAACGCATAGGTATGGTTGTCTAATTTTATGCACATAACACTTTTTGGTGGGGCTGTGTTGTACAGAATTCAGTGAATTCAAAGCTTTTTTGGGAAAATAGATTCACCAATTAGAAGCTATAAGTCCTCGAAGGTAGGATAATAGGAATCAGGTTTAAAATAAAAATATAAACTCACATCACTTAACTGGTTGCGAATCAAATACTAATATTAAATTCACGTCAATCTCAGCTAATTTACGTAGTGCATGTATTTCATGATAGCGTATTGCAACGCTGATACTAGACTCAATAAAAGTGATAGTTCAAGAACTCTGAAAATATGCCAGACGTAAAACACATTTCCCATCGTCCTCATAAAGGACCACGATGTTGTCGTTCTGCCGTGTTTCGTAGAGCTCGGGTCCTATAAAAGGTCTACATGGATGTTCTAAAATTGTGAGTGCAATAATTTGTTCTTGTTCGCATCAATCAGTTATCACAGAATCAATGGTCTAAGAATTAACAATACGACGATTTCATATTCATGCTACGGTGGAAGGTTAAGCTGGCGCACAAGTCAGCTAAAGCGCGATGCCCTGCGGAAGGACGTTAGGATGTGAGGATGAAGCCGTAGTGGGTCCGACAATAAGTTGGCATTGTGCTCGTCAGAATCATAAATCCCTTATATCTAGGCATAAGTAGGTATAAGGGTAATCACTTCTTCCTAACTCGTACTTCTTACGTTCTTAACTTCTTATTTCAAACTTCTGCTTTTCAAAATTTTTTGTAATAAAACCCCTAATGTATTTTGATGTATTTGTTGTAAATACCAGGCTTCGAGCGATCATAAACTCATTAATGAATAGAGTCATTAAATTTATCAAGAATTTTTTGGTGTCGATGTTAGGGATTAAAACAAGAAATGGGTTCCCTACGAAATATGTTCTGGGTGCCATATGGTACAATGTTGAGTCGTTAGGTCGTCTTTGGAGATAGTAAGACCCTTAAGTTCACGAAACCTAATTTATTAAAAATCCAACTAAAAGAAAAATGATCGCTATCTCTTTTTGAATAACTTGGCATGGGTTACGAGGAAGGTCAACAAAAGAATTTCTTGTGTCGATGTTATACCCCTAAGGAAACCCACCAAAACGTTCGAGACTGGTGATATATGCAACGATTGTGATGCGATCGGAAGTTCGTTTCCGATCAACGATAGCAAAGAAGATTAAATAGCACGTTCAATCTGTTAAATAGAGAATTTGAAGATCACCAATGGTTCTGAAGTGAAATAAATGAGCTCTTGTGATGACTATTCATTCTCAAACAAATAAAGTAAGAGAGTGCTAAACATTTTTAGGCAAGAAGCAATGAACGAGCTTGTTAAATACTTAGAATTACCTTAAAACGATGCAGAATTGTACATTGCATCAGAGCTAAAAATTAAAATTTGTTTTTGTGGTTGCTACTTATTGATTCACCTAAAATAAGTCAGGAAATAGTATTGTTTCAGAATAATATAGTGTTTCCTCGCCTATACCAATAGCACATTTAACTTAGCTGAAAGGGTAATAAAGTTATATTGAATTAGATTTGGAATATAGAAATTTTGAACATCAAACTAGGAGAGCGATCAGGCTTCATAGGCATTCCAAAGAACTGCAAAAGCTGCTCTTCGTTTTTTGTTTTGCGAAAAAAAATCGTTCATTAACAATTCTAAATCAATGTCATCGACAAAATCCCAATATGTATGCAAAGTTGCAGTACTCTTCAATCTCTTAAATCTGAATTTCACGAATTCCGGAAGAACGTTCATCGCTGAATCTTTAAAAACTCACAATGTCATATAAAGTTACGTTTAGTGATTTTTGAGCTAGACTCGAAAATATTTATCGATCCCATACTACAACGACTCCCATATATGGTATTCTATACATAATTTTTTTTAATGTACGTTTCACTGCCGCTGTTGCTATTATTTAAAAATTTAAAGTCTTTTTTGCATTAAATAAATATATTTTATTGTACAGATAGTGATACTTACTAAAATCTTGAAAATTGACGTTGTAACAAAAAAATTATACAGAAAATAGTTGTTTTTTTTACCACGGATGTAAGATTCGCTAAATGAAGTATCAAGTTTTCAGCATGAATGTAAATACTTACAGTATGTAAACTTGATCACCTCTCCTGAAGACATTTCTTGTGAAGTCATGCTGAAATTACGAATCAACTGTCTGCTAACACCAGGAATCTCAGAAGTCAATTTAGAATCTCTGAAAAATCTCCTTGCAGTATTTCCCGAGTTTGAAGTTTTATATCCATGTGTTGGAATTTCTACGATTAATCCCATTTCATCGAAAAACTCGGTTTGAAATCTTTTTTTGCTGTTTTTACTTGCTCTTTCTCACTTTCCATCTTCGCTTGCCATTCACAGAAGCTTAGACGATAGCCTATATGCAGAACATATTCCATCATGCGAATCCACGCATGCATAGTTAAGACAAAGTCATGGGTGACAGTTATTATGCAACGACCATTGGGAACTTTAATTTTTGTTGGAACAAGTGTTGTGATTTTCTTTTTCATCAAATCTACTTATGATATCGTACGTTTCTTTATCTCTGGTGCTTGCTTATACATAAGTAATTCTGAACAAATTTTAGAGGCGCGTTTCAAACAGGTTGTGTACATGCGCAATGGTATCATTGTCATCGTGTATATACTTACATCAGATTTTCTTTCTTGACTAAATTTCTGATTATACCCACTCTGGTCAGTCGAGCCATCACAACCATATTTGTGAATACAATTTATTGCAACTTTTTTTGTTTTACCAAATTAAGGGCAAAATTTTTTGGAATTTCTAAAATACGCCTTACCGCGTGATCATACAATTTTTGTAAATCAACTCCAACACCAGTCCCCGTTATTTCCACGCTACTTCCAGCAGGAAGACATTCTTTCTTAGCGCCTTCAAGATTAACACAGAGAAGAAAAATATCTGCATTTCGTAACCTTGTTTGAATCCGTTTGGTTACGTATTAGTGCTTTGTAAATCGTTTTTCCTTTAGTATCTATAGCACTTTCAGTGATCAAATCTTTTTATTCCTGAGCCAAGTTTTTCCCCGTCTTAGCAAAAATTGCTCAGAAAGGCATTTTCAATTTCAACTGGGGAGTAACTGTCCACAAATGAGAGTATTTTTCGTCTTTGGGTTGATTTTGAAACGTTTTCAAAATCTTCCGAAGATTTTCTGCCAGCTTTTGCATGATAAAATGTTATTACGAAGTCTTACGATTACCATCTTTCGTTTGATCTATCGAACTTTTCTAAATCGTAAAATGAATTCTTTTATTTTTTTTTCATAATTTGGTATAAAGTATTGCAAACATTTTTGACGCACCACATTTTGTTGTTCACTTTCCAACGCATTTGTCGAGCAAATGTGCTCCACTAAAATATGTAGATCTTCACTGAAATTGTTTATCAGCAAATAACTTAAAACTCTAGTAATAAAATTTAAAGCTTTCATATTTGGAATTTATACAACTTTATAATCACAAAAAACGTAGCTTTTTGCGAAACAATTATTTACAAGTAAGGACTCAACATAGATAAGAAACTCTTTTTTTACTTTCCAAATAATAATTAACGCGAAAAAAGAACAAAAACAAAAAAAGCAAAAACTATATTTTCGTAGAAGGCAAAAAGAAAATACTAGATGCTTCAACGTACGTAGAAAAAATTCTTATAAAGAAGCCTGATATTCGCCTATAACTGGTTTCTGAAAAGGAGTAACATACTATTCTGGTATCAAATGTTATTGAAATAGAGACGAATTCAAATTACTAACTGTCTTTGGTGATGCTACTTTCTGTTTTATTTTATAGGACCGCAAAATGTAAATGATTTCTGCCTGACACAAATGCCAAAGATGCGAGAAAAATTAAGAAACAGTAGCATATCAGTGTTATCGTCAGTTGTTTGGCCATAGCATCAGAATAACAAAAGAATCTAAGATGGCGCCAGCAATAATTCATCTTCATTGGAAATAATTCATCCGGGATATCGAAAAAAAAAGTTTCCATCAACAGGTGCCAGAATAATGCATTTGTGTATTAAATTTGTTTGAAAACAATATTAAATTTATTAACTAATTATGAAATTTGCTTTAATCATCATGAAGTTCCCGATTAAAATGACTGATATAGAAAAATCGACTTTTTCCGTCAACAGATGCCCGAATAATGCGTTTGTTTATTAAATTTGATTATAATATGAACAATTATAATCTTAAGAGAAAGTAAAAAAAAATATTGTTCCCATGTAAATTTATTACAATATAACTTGAAAAACGCATAGTTATGGAAAATCGTAGAAAACATTTTTTCTGCAAATAATTTGTTTGTAACATTTTTTTTTGTTCATTGTACATTATTTTAAACCAAAAAATTCATTTTTTCCCACTGCGCACCGGCCGAACTTAATGACAAGAATTTGGAAAGGCTTTATCTACTAGAGTTTTATTTCAATTGACTTAAAAGATTGGGAGAATATTCTTGATATGTTGTACTATCAGATAAAAAAAATATATTCTTTGAAATTTTAGAACTCACGTAACCCCGTAAAAAAGCCTTCAGCCGAGTGGTGCTGTGGATAAATTGTATTTGAAATTTATACTTAATAGACTTAGCATTGGATAAGATTTGATAATCCGTAAATGTAAAAAAAAGATTCGATAGATTGATAATTTAAGTAGGCGGAAATTTCAGATGATCTTCGGGTACCTCAAATTGTACCAGCAGAAAATTTTTTTAATAAAAATTTTGATCTATCTCGAAAGCGAAAAGATACAGGAAACTGACAAACTAAGTTAATAAGAATATTATCACAAGGAAAAATCAAAATCTTTAATAGCCTCACTAAACATGAGACATAAGCGAAAACCTGCAGAAGTAATAATAAATAAGAATGAATGAACGATGGGCTTAGATTAGTTTCTGATTAACTTGGATTTAGTACACAGATAAAGGCAATAAAAAGATCAAACCTTGCTTGGGATCATTCTTGAATTCATGCGGATTGGGCATTGCATTGAAAATAAGTGCAAGATTTTTTCTAATTTGCGTATGATTAATTCTGATATGGTTTCGGATTCACAATTATTTGTTTAGGTGGGTATCGGATATAGTCCCACTTATTCTGGTTGCATTCAAGAAGTCCTACCGATTCAAAAAAATTGGAGGGACGCTTTGATAAATGGATTCGGTAAGGGTCTAGATTGAAAAATGAATTTTTTATGGTTTCGGATTGAAGTTGATCTTAAAACATGAATGAACAAGGATTCATAAGTGAACCTCGGATTCATTCGGATTGAATTTGGGACTGAGACATGGTTTGAGATTGCAATTTAATTTGGGATTTAAACATAGCTTGAGCAAGGAAGACGAGGATTTAAAATTTGCTCAAAATTACTTGAGATTGCAGCGCACGATCTGTTTCGAAAAGTGTAATAAGGGCCAAATTGGTAGGCAAGTCATCAAGGTTTGATAATCGCCAACCTCGTTATCTTTCCGAATCGAGTTTTTTAAAAATTAAAATCTTCTATGTTCGAGACTGTGATACAGGGCAATTTGAAGCGTAGGGACTCATCACTTCTTTTATTCTTTATTTTATCGGAAGTGAAATTGAATACATCGAAATTATTTGCATTTCTACATATTTCTACACGCCTACCAATTTATTACAAATATCTACATAAATACATGCCTGAATACATAGTATTCATATTATAATATTATGCTTCATCAAATATTCAGTCTACCTATAATTGACTATACCCAAATGCTGCATTGATTTGAACACGCCACTCTATCAAAAAATCTACTAATACAATACAATTATTTAAATAACTTTAATTTCACAGGAAATAACTCTAGGTTAAATTATGAATAATCTGAATTAAATCTGAATAATAAAGGTTTCCCATATCGAATAAAAAAATCGCCATTGCTTCTGCGTTTCTGTGGGAACAGGCTCGGTCAACTCAATAAGGCAAAATGGTAAATTTTGAGAACTTTGGCGCGGAAGGTTGAGAAGCAGGAAGGGGAGTCAAATTAGATCTCCTGCCCATCGTAGATGGCATGGACGCGAAAGAACGAGGGCCTCGCGCGTACGCGCAAAGTAAATTGATTGTTGTCGTCTGCTGCATCGTTCAGTAGTGACAGTTACACAATTATTTAAAATGGATAAAAAAACGTGTTCTGTAAGTAGTTAAAGACTTCAAAAAATTAATGACAAGCAAGTGATAGGTCATAAGTTCCCAACGCGACGGTCAATATGCTAACAGATTTCAAAAAAAGATGTCAAGAAGAATTCGTAAACTGTAAATCAAAGTTGCTTATTAAAAAATAAAATGCCAATGTTCTTCTTCAATCGTAATGGAATTATTTCTTTTAATAAAAATAAGGGCTAAATGAAGTTAATGAGACACAAAAAATGAGAAATAGTATTCTAATTATCTTTTATTTCTCATTTTGTGTTTCTTATTTGCTTCGTTTTGTCTTTATTCTTTGTTTTTGGTTAATTATTTTGAGATGCAACACATATAAGGTGTCGGTCGATCGTTTCGAACCGTATCTATAACTTTCTAGTTTTAGAGCAACCAAGGAAAAGTTTATGCGTTGCTTGCAGATCCCAGCTTGCCAGTATCCCAGATTCACCATTAGAAACACTTCGAGAATGTGTCATTCGCTTTCGGCACGATGTTAAGCCTTCACTTAGGGGTACTTTTTTCGAGA
>NC_046666.1:86064280-86067137 GCF_010883055.1 Belonocnema kinseyi | reverse complement strand
GTTATGGCCTCCGTATTTTGGGATGCACATGGCATAATATTCGTGGACTATCTTGAAAAAGGTAAAACCATAACCGGAGCATACTATTTATCATTATTGGACGGATTGAAAATCGAAATCGCCGAAAAACGACCGCATTCGTAGAAGAAGAAACCGCTTTATCATCACGACAATGCGCCTGTTCATTCATGCTTAGTTGCACAAGCAAACTTGAATGAAATCGGCTTCGAATTGGTTCCTCAGCCACCGTATTCACCAGACCTGGCTCCCAGCGACTATTACTTGTTCCCTAACCTGAAGAGATGTCTCACCGGTAAGCGTTTTTACTCAAATGAGGAGCTCATAGCTGAAACTGAGGCGTATTTTGTTTATCAAGGCGGCATCAATCTATCTCTTTATGCACCTCACGATGTGCGGATAAACCTTTAAGCTTTCCAAAACACAGATAATGAGTCTATTGGAAGTAAAATCGAAAGCTTTACGCTAATTACTCGACGCCTGTGATAAGCCGCGCTGGTAGAATGATGTGTCTTTGCACACACATCTAAGAATAAACAGGTTCTCCCAACATCCTTCCACGAATCTAGCTCTAGGAATTGTCGAACGATACAGATTTGGTCTTCCGAAATGTCGGCGAGGAAAAAAGTGTCTGCAACGAACAGACTTGCCCTCCCGGGAGTACTCTACATTACTACATTTGGAGTGGTTCCGTGGACAAGAAAGGGACAAGAAAGATGATGCACATGAACAAAAGCATGCACCTTAAGTCTTCTGTTTCGTGACTCTACAACTCACGCCATCAAGGAGGGCGCGGAATATTTAGCCTTGAACGTCTTCACAACAGGATTATTCTGGGTCAGCACATAAAGTCGCAAATAGAAGAGAACCTCTTCTTAAAATGATCAGGAAGTACGAAAAAGGGGGTAAAGGAGCGTTTTTGTATAAAACAGCAGAGAAGGCTGCTGAAACACTCGGAATTAACTTTAGTGATAGAGCTGAGCAAAATGCATCAAATCTTACCCATCTTGAGTACTAACTCCTGAAAGTCAGGACTAAAAAAGCACAAGAGAAAAAGTTTTGTGTACAGCTCCTCGAGAAGACCGACGATTGTACCCGGAATATTCTGTTAAACTGATCGTCCTTATCACCGGCGCTCTTGGGGCATGTTCGTTGCAGATACTTTGTTCTTTGCTGACAGTTCGGAAAACCAAATCTGCCAGATAAGACGTTTGTATCTGCTTCGAAGAGTATCCTTTATAGATGTCACATCCTGAATGCGGCTCTGTGACACGCCCAGGTATTTATAAGTTTCTTCAGCGAAAATGTGTCGTATAGCGCTTCTATCGACGAGTTCAGGGTCTTCAGGGATGCTGATAAGTTTTCCTCGCTTCAAATAAACCTTGGCGCATTTATTTAACCCAAATTTCATTCCTATTTCCTTAGTATATCGTTTGACAATCCCTAGAGCTAGATGTAGTTGCTCTTTGTTTTTAGCATAGATCTTACGTTCGTCCATGTGAAATAGATGAGCGATCATATACTTTCGATCTCCAGGTTTGCCGAAAAAGTACCCGTTGGAATGGCGAAGTACTAGAGATAGTGGAAATAATGCGAGGAAAAAGAGGAGTAAGTTCATGGTGTCGCCTTGAAAGTACCGTCTCTGAAAGGTGACCTGGTTAGTTGTCACACGATGTTTTCTAGATGATAAAGTAAATCTGGTTTTCCAAAGGGCACCAATTTCTCTATGCATCTCACGAATTTCCGATGAAACTTTAAGCTTTTCAAAAGACAGATGATAAGTCTATGGGAGATTGAATCGAAAGCTTTCCGGTTATCAATCCAGGTCATTGATGAGTCACGCTGGTAGGATGCTGCATCTTTGCAGACACAACTATCCATGAGCAGGTTCTTCCGACATCCTGCTACGCCTTTCTTTGAGCCGCGTTGTTTATACATTTCTTGACACACATGTTCAATTCCCCAAACAATCCTATCATTTAGGATAGCTGTGAATATTTTGTATAGTGTGTTCAGACAAGTGCTTGACATGTAATTATTCGGGCCGATAAGTTGCTTATTTTCTGTAGGAGGATTGTGCGCTTTTCCACCAACTACTCCCGAATTGCATCTTCCGACTTTAAATATAAGTTGAAAATACGGGCCAAATGCCGATGGGTTGAAGGAAACTTCTTCCACCAGAAGGTCTTGCTACCATCTGGTCCGAAAGCGGGATAGTTCTTTATCCCTTTTAATACTTTTTGCACCTCCTTGGTTGTGATGGATGGGCATTTTTCATTATGTGTTATGAGGGTATCACACAGCTCCTTGATTCTATTCATGTTGTCTGAGTCTTCGTCTAGTCTATTTGTTACTTCGGAGACTTCTCTCCAAAATACTTCGACCTCATCTGGTTTGGGCGGGTGGTCGACAGTTACTGGAGGTTCTTGAAAGAGTTGAGATGGGTCAGACAGAGCACTGCGCGTTATGTTGTTTTGAGTCGCACTTACTACAACTATGTTTGGTGTTGTCATTGTTGTTCCTGCGAGAATCTCGGGAAAGGGGTTTCAACCATCCTTGTAGAGCCCCACATGCAAGGATAAGGCTGCATAATCTAAGAGGTCGCCCGGTATCCCAGAGTCATCTTTCTAGACACCTCACCTAGGTGCCATTCAGCTTTCGGCACGGTTTTAGCACCTCCCCTTGTGGGTTAATTCCTTCAGGACCATTATTTATTTTTGTAACCATATTCAGCAGAAACCCTTGGTACAGGGAACCTTTATCCGTAACTCGAGGACGCGTTTGGTGGCTTTTTCATAGTCCCTTTAATTTGATTCTAGAGGAATCAAAACCAAACTAT
>NC_046666.1:86051476-86064180 GCF_010883055.1 Belonocnema kinseyi | reverse complement strand
TCGTTTTTGGTCCACTGTGAGCAAACGCGGCACCGATCGCGCGCAGAGCTTCTTCATGCCCAAAACTGAATGCACGATATTGCCCACACGTTCCAATGATATTACTACAGCATTAGCTACCTCTCTCAATTTCACTTTGGGATCATTCAACATCATATCATGGATTTTTACGACATTTTCTAGTGTAGTGACCTCTTTTGTGCGCCCAGATCGTTCAGCATCAACTGTGCTCGTACGGCCACAACGAAACTCGGTAAACCACTTATGAATCATTCCAATCGACGGTGCAGAGTCCGGGTAATACTTATCCTGCTTGGCCTTGGTCTCGGATATCGTTTTCTTGCGAAGATAGTAGTGTTTGATCAAAACTCGAAACTCAGATTTTTCCATATTAAAAAAAACTCGGAGGTTAGTCGCTTCTCAGTGCTGTAACTTGTAAATGCGTCAACATAAGTGGCTGAAGATTTGACACGCGTCATTTGAAGGATCAAGCTCGACGAAAATGTTTTACATTAGTGAATACTAATGCCATCTCTTAGAATTTTCAGGTACTTATCAGACTACTATAGGGACGATCTCAAGATCTATGCTAAAAACAAAGAGCAAATACATCTATCTCTAGGGATTGTCGAACGATACCCTAAGGTAATAGGAATTGAATTCGGGTGAGACAAATGCGCCAAGGTTTATTTAAAGCGAGAAAAACGTAATGGCATCTTTGAAGACCCTGAGCTCATCGGTAGAAGCGCTGTAAGACACATTTTCACTGAAGGAACTTATAAATACCTGGGCGAGTCACAATGTCGCATTCAGGATTTGACATCTGTAAAGAATAGTCCCAGAAGCAGATACAAACGTCTCGTCCGTTAGATTTAGTCTCGCGAACTGTCGGCAAGGAACAAAGTATCTGCAACGAACATTCTTGCTGTCCCGATATTACTCTATTCATTTGGAGGGATTGCATGGCCGAAGGATTAGCTTAGAGCCCTTGATATCAGGACACGAAAGATTATACACATAAACGTAAGCATGCACGTTATGTCTTCTGTTCCGCGACTTCACATCTCACGCCGTTAAGGTGGTCACGGAATACCAATTCTTGAATGTCTTCACAACAGGATTATTCTGAGTACAAAACACAGTCACACACGGAAGGAACCCTGGTCTTAAAATGAGCCGGAACCCCAAAGAGGTGAGCAAAGAAGCGTTTATGTACAAAGCGGGAGAGGTAAGTGCTGAAAGACTTGGTCTTCATTTCAATATCAGGGTACAGCAAAATGCATCAGATCCTATAAAATCTCTAGTCATCACTTCTGAAAGCCCTGATTAATGAAGCACAGGAAAAAATATTTTCTAAACAGCTACTCCGCAAGAGGAGCGTGCCATACATACCCCAACCTTCTAGGACACATACTATCTGGTTACCCAACTCATGCGAAAAACGACCTACATCCACAGGCACAATGCTTAGATTACCGAGAATGAGAATTACCGCATATCTTGGAGGTGCCGAGCTTTTACTGTTTAATAGCCTGAAAAGCATTCCTTTGTGTCAACAAGATGCTAAGACACTTGCGGGTAAAACGCAGAAGGCTGCCGTTCTTGGGTCGCTCGGTGTCTTTAGGGTGCACGACTTTTTGCCATATCATCGTATTAAGTCCGTCACAGGGTATAATCACCTATCTCACGGTCGTGAAACGTGATTACGGTTGAAATTTTACTTTGATTCCGCGGGGAATGTGTGCAGTTTCTCAGATATACATCCGCTCTCCACGAAAACCTGCGGTTGTTCTTATGACAAACATACTTTGGCGCTGGAGAGACTTATATATACCTAAGCGTGCCGCAAAGTTTAAATGACAGATTTGGTCCTCCGAAATGTTTTTGACAAACGAAGTATCTGTAACGAACATTTTCGCTTTTCTGGTAGTACTCTCTTTACTTAAAGTACTTCCATGCATAAAGGACGAGCTCAGATGCCTGGGAATCAGGTCACGAAAGTTTATGCACATAAACAAAAGCATGCAGTTCAGGTCATGTTACTACCAAATAAGCGGTTTTATTTAAAGCCGCTCAGGAGGTTACTGCCAGGATCAAGAAAGCAGATGAGGGAAGCTTCCGGAAAAAGCTCCTTGATAAAAGGATGCAGTGCATCTTTTGCAGAAACTTAAAAAGTTGGTTCACATCGTGTGACCTGAACTTTGCTCTCCCAAAATCACCAGGCTTTAAGTCGTGCACGGATTTATTTATTTATTTTGGCGTATAATGCGGTGTCATGTTCTCTTCAGTACATCGTAATAGATGCAGAGCGTGTCGAGCACATCCCAAGCATCTAGATTAAATACTATCAAGTTCTCCAAGTAAAGAAGGACAAATATACATACAGGTGCACAATTCAATACTAACATAAGAGTTCTTTCTCACCATGTCCGGAACTTTTACGGCATTAACCCTATTGCCACTCTGCCAAATGCTCCTAAGGAGATAGAGTTAATTGTCGAAAATAAGATGTGCCGCATAGGCTGGAACTTCATATTCTCGACAATTGTTTGTCTTGCACACTCGAGGCCTGGCATAGTTCTTCTTCATTCTGCGAAACGAACTATGTTTATTATTTAATTTTCGGCATCAGCCGACAATAACTTCACAGCTAAGGAGAATTGAATGAAAAAGAGGTATAATTTTTTTATAAGACAGTTAAAATGGTTCTAACTCTATATTCTTTCAAGCGATTCATCCTGATAATTGGTGCTTTTGAAACTGGATAATATCTCGACAAGCATTCCTGCGTTTCTACGTAGTGTTAAGACACTTGCGGGGAAAACGCAGAAGGCGGACTTTTTAGCGTCGCTCAGTGTTCTCAGGGTGCGTGAGACGTTTGGGAGGCAGCAACACAGTTAATTTATTTATTTATTTGACCATCTTAAGCATAACAGGCAAAATGATCAATTTTAGGGCTAATTTCACAAGAATGTTACAGGTTCCTAAGCATGAATCTTATTTGTAATTTTTATTCCTATTTGAGCTTATTAAGAAGTACTTATTATAACAACGGATGAGCGAAAAAACGCAGTATCTGATTTTTTTCATGAGACGTCGTATCTCGTCCGTTGTTGAACGGGCATAGTATTTCGCTTGCAGTTTCAAAAAACCGCTCAAGTTACGTTGTATCTTTTCCGTGGTTTGAAAAACGTATCTCGCTCACTGTTCAAGTTATGCCATATATCGCCCGCTGTTCACGAGACGTCGTATCTCGCCCGCAGTTTAAGAAACGTATCTCGCAAAGTTGCAATATTTCATTTAGAATTAATTATGCCACTAAAAATGAGGATGACATGACATAAACTGAAATGTGATACAAAATACAACTCTGAAACCTCTACGGCAATATAACTTTACATAGTGGCCGATTAAAGAGTCCAGCTGGTGCGCTTTCTAGTTTTTTTCAAGTAGTTGGTGTACATTCAGGTAGTCAGGGTGACCAATTTCGGAGTCTAGCTGACGCGGTATGTAGTTTTTCATGTGATAAGTACCTGGTGTATACAGATTATCAGGGTGACTGGTTACAGATCCCAGGTGATGACATACAGAATGACTCATGAAATAAGTAACTGGTATATGTCATCACAAATTTTCTCAAATTTACATGTTTTTAAAAAAACGTTAAAGACTGTTAAAGATATAGAACTCACTCAACCACTCACACACCCACTCACTCACTCATTTACTTACATCATCTGGACAGCTGATGAGCACTAGGTACTTATTACATAAAATACTACGGAGCTTGCTAACTAAACTCCGTTATCACCTATCACGGGGAAAGAATGAAAAAAAAGTGTCCTCCGATCGGGCACATCTGCATCGGGCACGACTCAACTAGGCCCCGCGACTGTCAGTTCTCGCGCTCGATGATGTATTCAAATAGCGCTTCGCGCAGAATTGTATGTTTACATTGCGCTACCCGCTCTGTCTTTGTATGTATTCCACATTTGCGCAAAGACTTGAAATTCAAACGTTAATTTGGTGATTGTGAAGTCTCTTTTGGTAAAGCTCTTTTGACGTTAGAGATTATATTCTCATCACGTATCTCGTGTTTTGCACTCGATTTTATCAAAAAAATTAACTTTTCTATATTATGTTCAACACATTTTTATATCACATGGATATTATACTTATTTATTTAAGTTGGCTTGGGATTGCTTATTCAGATATTGAAAAATAAATTTTTGCACTACATTATATTCTTAGCTACGCTATAACACGTCTCATTTTCGTATATTTATGCCATTACAATTCATATTATGAATTTATATTGAATCATACGTATGTTTATTGCCTTGTTTTTATGATACTTTTTTTATACTATTAAATTTTCATTAATTTTTGTGCGAGCAAAATTAGAATTTTTGATTTCTAATAAAAATTCAAAAAGCTGTTCAGATAATCATGTAGGGCCTTCAAAGAGTAATGTTTCCTTTCTCTTAACTTTTTCCTATATCACGATTTGTTTAGCTTTAAATGTTTGTTTTTAAATTTGGTTTTTTGGATTTTGAAAATGCTATAACTTTGCTCATTTTCATTTGGTCGAAAAACTCAGGTGAATCAATTATTCTCATTTTTTTAAAATATAAATATCTGTTAATATAATTTTCAAATCTTGAAAAAAGTGGTCTGAAAATTTTTTTGATTGCTTTAACTTTTTGAATTTTCATCGTAAATGGCTGCTGAACAGACTCGATTTTTCCATCTACACCCTTAAAGAGTATGCCGAAACAAAATTATGAATGAGAATGCCAAGAATGAAAATTTATGAAGCACACCACCAGGACTTCGTAATCATCCACCCTGACATTTAACATATATACCAGGTACTTATTGCGCGAAAAACTATGGAGCTCGCCAGCTAGACTCTATAATCCGATATCCTGACTACCCATATATTCACCAGGTATTTATTTCATGAAAAAGTACGGATCGCGTTATCTAGGCTCCTTAATCGGCCACTCTCACCATCTGTATTTACAGCAGGTACTTATTACATGAAATACCACTGAACGTGCCAGTTATACTCCGCAATCGGCCAATCTGACTACCTGGATGTACACCAAGTAATAAAAAAATAAAGACCATGAGTTGTAATTTGTATCACATTTTAGCGGAAATCATGACATTCTCAGTTAGTACAAGCTGAAGAACTTAAACTTTGTGATATACGTTTCTTAAAATGCGGACGCGATACGACGTCCCTTGCACAGCGAGCGAAATGCGACGTTTTTTGAAACGCGAAAAATGTACCACGTCTTTTAAGCGGTGAACAAGATACGGCTCAATCCTCTTCTCCCTTTCTCAAGCTGTGTTTCAATTTCAAATTAAATCCAAATCTCAATCCATGTTTTATTTATTAATCCTTCTTCATTCATGTATCAGTAACAACTTCATTCTGAACCCATAGAAAATCCATTTTGCAATCCGAACTCTTACCAAATAAATTTTTCAATTCGAACCCTCACCATATCCATTTATCAATGCGTACCACCAATCCTTTTGAATCCGTGAGATTTCTTGATTTCAACCGGAACGAGTGCGACTGGCTCCGAAAGGGTTCAAAAGTCCGCTCAATAACTGAAGATCTTCAATCACAGACTGAAGAAGTCAAAGCTGCTGACAATCAATCGGCATATTATTGACAAAATATGTGTATTATCTGACGCAAGAAGATAAGCACAAAAGAGGGAGAGATGGATCAGGGAGAAGCAACAGTTTTTTGCTGATTCATCGAGCCTTTTAAGCGTTTCATCTTTTTCTGTCATAAGTACACACAAACCCACACACTAGTTACTCTTCGACTGACATGCTTGCCGTTCTGGGTCTGCTCTAACCGTTAAGGACGGTTCAATGGACGAAGAAAGAGCTAATGGTCCTTGATATCGCCACATTTATATGCATAAGTGCTAATCTCTCCTAAAAATTGTTAGGAACTAGGAAAAGATTGCCAAAGCAGCTTTTCTATTCATAGCCGCGGAGCAGATGGCCGAGACCCTTGGCCAGAATTTTAACATCAGAAGTGAGGAGAGTGCAACATTCCGTCTAGATGCTTCAATTCTAAAAGCCAAAGTAAAGAAAGCAAAGATTGACAGATTTAGCCAAGTGATTGAAGGGCAGAATTTAAAATATTAAAAAAATATTTTTCAATTTTCTTTAAAAAATTATGATATCCATATCTAAAAACGTTTAAAACATTTTCCACCATATTTTGTAACGTAACATATATCCGATAAACTACAAAACACACGACGATTGCTTAGGGCATGGACGAAGCTGGGTTAAAATCAGTTGTCTCCACGCTACACTTTTATTCTTTTAATATAAACAGAAATTTCTCTTCAATATCTTGTATATTTAATAGAAGATATTATATGTTATATTGTGGTATCTATACATTATGGTTTAATATTAAAGTTTTTTATTTCTATTCTTCAATCTCTATATTTCTCCGTGTGCTCCCAGTAAGACCGTGCGAAAGTTACTTAAAGCTTTTTTTAAATATTGAATACACTTACCTTTTTGCACCATAAGCATCAGCTGAATAGATCCTACTCTAGGTATCGTTGTAGCTCTTTGGAACTTAACATTTTCAAATACGACTGAAAATTCACTATACAATTCGCCACGCATCATTCCAAGTGTTTCCCAGATCAAATATAAGTAACCAGTGGCAGGAAAGAGGTTTCTTCCGTCTATTATATGCCCTGACATGTATTCATAATCTTCATCATCGAGGGTGACTTCTGCTACTCTTTCTCCAGAAACTATTTTCTCATTTTTATTATATGTTGTCACGTACCTGGAAATTAAATCTATTTTGGGAAAATTTTCGGAAACTGCAGGTCGGTTTCATTTAATATAAAAGTCAATATTACCTACGGAAAATAATTTAGAAATCGAGCCTTTAGGCGTTCTTAACTATTAAATTTAAGCGTGTGTAATGAAAAATGTAAAAGAGAATCATAACTAGTAAATTCTGAGTTTCATCACTGCACTGTGTTACGTACCATTCTTCTGAGTGGTCCCATTTTATGATAGGGGAAATCATAGGAGTCGTACGACTTACAGGATACTGTATCTTAGGATACAGTTTGTGAATTTGCGGTTGACAACCTATGTTGTATAATTCTCCAAGAGCACGCAGAAACACATATGTGTTATCGTTGTGATGGTTTTGCATCAAAGCTACATTAAGAACACTAGGTTTAGTCAAACTTTGCAAAATATTTTGAAGCAGAGCGTGCGGACCAATTTCAATAATTGCGGCATCTTTAGACATTTCTGAGCATGTTTCTTGAAAGAGGACGGGTTTCAAAAGGTTATTGGCAAAGTATTCGGCTGAAGCCAAGCGTGCTATCGGTGTTGTCCATTCATTTCGTGGCATTGAAGTACTAAGCCATCTACAGCTGCGTGGTTTAGGGCTTTGTATAACTTTATGCAAGCTATCTGTCAACTTGGCCCTCAGTGGAGCTGCGCCAGTACTGTGGTAAGGAATATAGCAATAACACACTTCTTGCACAAAGATTTTGTTTTTCTGTGAAAAGATTTAATCAAAACTGTACATTGTTTTAAATGTCTTACAACAACTTAAACATGAGCTGATAATGAGAAATCAAGTTAGTTTTCAGTAACGGCATCAATATTAGGTCACCTGAATTTAATACTACATATAGCGTTCTATAATAAGTGGCTGTGAAGCAGAGAGACGTTATTATGCGTAGCTTCATACTATGCGTTTTTTACACTTTTGATTCACTTCTCATTTTTTTTCCTGATGACTCACTATTGAAGAATCTTAAAAAATAGATGTTCAAAAATGCGCCACCAATAATTATGTATTTTTTTAAAGCTTCGTTTAATATTTCTTAACAAAATATGAAATTTAGATCGGGGATATCTACTGAAAATGCAAATTTCAAACATCTGTCACTTCTCAATCCGCTCTCTTCATGCCTTCAGTGGACATCAAACGAATGTGCGAAGATAATACACGAAGAAGGACAGGAAAGGAGAGCTATGGACCTATAGTAGACATTGCTCAATTGTGTCCTTGCTCTGTAAAGATATGTAACTTTGGACAAAAAATGCGCCTAGTATTGATGTCGTTATCCTTTTCATGACAATGTTCAGAGAAGAATTCTTGACAGAAAATACTGCATTTTCTTTGAAATAAATAACTGAAACGTACGTAACATTTTTAGTTTAATGTGATATTTTGTGTAATATGCTTTAAGTTCTAATTGATAAGAGTAAACGTTTTTTGAGGTGATGCAGTTAGAAAACAATGGTGGAAATATTTTAATTAGACTCAGTAGCTGAAAGCTAAATAATCTGGGAATAGAACAGCTAAGATAAATGAGGCAAAAGATGCACGCTAGGATAGAGACTTAGGTCTTTAATTTTTTTAAGGACAAAAGGTATGTGGTCAATCAATTGGGGCCATGTTAGAGCTCATCCGTTAAATTAGGTTTAAAAATCAAAGAACTTTTAATAGAAGTGACCTAGAGGGATATATTTTTTTAATTAAAAATAAATGCTTATCGAATATAGGAAAAGTATAGAGACAGTATAAACCAAAAATTTTAACCTTGAAAATCTATCTTGAATTTAGTAATTTCTGTACAAAATTTTTTCATTGAATACCGCATGCGTATGAATATTTTATTTTATTTTTGACATACGCTTTTTAGTAGATTTTTGCATGCTAATTCCAAAGCTGGCAAGAAAAATAATGTAGAACTTGATGACTCTGTTTAAAGATGATGAGAGATGGTATTTTAATCTTTAAAGAAATGTATTATCTTAGTGAAGCTAATTTTATGCGTAATATGAAAATATAAATAATTCAAAATCGCGAATCCAATATGGCGATTCATAATTGTACAAATTAAACTGATGTCACTATTTTCCAAACTTTTCTTCGATTTCATACATATTAATAAAAAAATTTAAATACTTGGAGAATTGACTGGATAGTTAGTGGTTAGTGAATGTCATGCGAAATATTTTGTTAGTCCAAATATAATATTTCTAACACTCCTTTAAGTAAATTTCAAATGATATTCGTGCAAAAGTGGTGTCTTGAGGTGGTTAGAACATCATCCCTTCGGTCACTGAGTTGAAAAAAAAGTCAGTGGAAATAAAAACTAGTACCACTCTCGTAACTTGTTCCATTTTTCCCAATAGTTACTTATCTTTAATGTAAGGGGGGAGGGGGCGAATCACCCCCTGTTGTTTAAATTATAAAGCCTATTGTATCCCAACCGTGTTTATTTTTAAAACAATACTCCGAATCCGGCCATCTTCGCTGAGTATTTTTTTATCTCGGCAGTCTCGTTGTTGCTAAGATTCTGGGATAATAGTTATCCAGTGCCAAGTATACCTATCGCACAGTCAACGACGTCCTCCTTTGTCACTGGCAAAGTGATCCTCACCAACTCAGTTATTCAACAGCCTCCCTAAACGTCTGAAGTTGGAGAATACTGTCAGATTTTGGGTGGATGGATCGATCCCACTTAGGTCATCAGTTAGATCCACAGATTCGACGGACTAAACTGGAGTTTAATAGATATGTATGCGTGTGTGTTCATTACTCGAAAGCGTCCAGCGATCATCTAGCATGGTTCCCCCAGAGTAGCTCCAAATGCAAGAAGGTCCCTGACTTATTTTCGAATCTTCTAAAAATCGGCTTCGATCACCAAGGTTAGGTCCTCGACAGAGCCCATATATTTTTGGTAAAACGCCAGCTTTTCCTGAGAGGACCCACAATATAAGCTGAGTTTCAAACGACTTTGATATAGATATGTGTGAATGTGTGTGTGTGTGTGCAGGGTGATTTTTTTAACTTGAAACTTTTGATTCATATTATTTTTTCATGAGGTGCCTATTTTTCCAGATATGTAAAAAGTTTCAGCTTATAAAAGTCACCCTGTATATATTATGCTTTATCTCGGAAAGAATTCTTTTCAAATCTCACGCTATAAGAAACTTCCAATTACATCTCATAAAGATGGGAACTAGATGGGTCTAGACGTGCCTGAACACCTGACCTGAAAACACTAAGAAATGGAATTACAAGTTATATATACAGCACCGGCTTCTTATAATTAAATTATTTAAATTATTACGCTGGGTAAAAATCATTCTATTTTATTAACTACAATGTGAGATGGTTCATCGTTTTCGTTTGATATTATTGTTCTCTAGAATCAAGAATTTCTTTTTCAACTATTTACCTAATAAAAGTAGGTTCAAAGACCTACTCAGATTTTACAAAATGTTATGATATATTCAAATGAAAATGTTCTAACGAGCACAAATTTTGCTTGAATAAATGTATCCAACGTTATTTTCGAACTCTATACAGTAGGTTCTTAATCTGCCGAGTAAAAGAGGGTTGAATCAGAACTTTATCTGCAGTTCTCAATAACCGTCACTTTTAATTAGAAAAATCTATCAAAGCACTCATGCAGTTTTAAAATACTCAACATTTTTCTGCATTTTTTTTTACACTTGTCCCATTGGTTTGAATAATAATACAATTTATTTGCCTATTCTCAAAAGAATGTGGTACTTCGCCATATCAAAGGGATCTACGAATATAAGGCTATTGTTTCGTTCCTGTTGAGAAAGCGTATATCATCTTATTACAAATAAGCTTTAGCCATCTTTCCGCTACGGATAAAAATTTGGATAACTGCATTTTGTAAGAAATTCAGAAAACACATAAAAGCGTTAAAGGAAATGAAAATTTATGTTTTGAAACTTATAGGAAACTATATTAAATTACAAGCTGTAATACAAAGGACTGGAATTTTGAATTCGTAGGAAGTTTTCCGAAAAATGATAGGTTATTTGTTCCTCTGAAAACATTAGCTGAATATTCTTAGAACCCATCGATATGATTATTTGCTTTCTCACACTTTTATTGAAAATTTAAATTTTTTCAGGAAAATAGTAGTATTGGTAAGTTCACGTGATTGTTTTTTACGTCCAGACCTGTTTGAACATTAAAATAAATCTGCATATTTTAAAATCTTCCACAGTTTAAAAATCGTCTTATTCTCTTTAAAACTTCTAAATATTTGTGGAATTAAATGGTTTTATTTTTGTTTTTATTTTTCAATATTACCAGCTTGAAACATTTTGCTTCAAAATCTTCTACTCTTTCCCGAAATATAAGGAAATATTTACAAATATCTTTAAATGTCTTTAAATTTTCTCTCAAAGTTCACTTTTCAAATCAAAAAATCTAAAAAAAATGGTTTCAGGAACCGGAAGAATATTTTTTATCATCTGGGATTTTTACAAATGTCTTGAAACATTTTATAAGTGTTCATTGTTTTGAACCGTTTTAAAAGTTATAAGTATCTCTCAAATTCACTCAAATGTATATTAAATTTTATATTACGGCAAAATTTTGCTTACCAATTTTTTACACTTTTTTAAAATGTTAGGAAATAATTTCAAACTTTTTGTAATCAATTTCAATTTTCCCTTAAAACTTATTAGTAAAAAATGATGAATCTCTCCCATTAATCTCAAGAATATATTTTTCATTCTCTTGACGACCTGCAACATGGAGTTTACCTACATTTTCTTTAAATCCTAAAAAAATGAACAGAATTGTCTTCAAGTCTTCTATATTTTTTCTAAACATTCTGAAATCTTCTAAACTTGATTTTTTTTTTAAATTAAAGATTAACTGTTTAAAATTTTCCCACAAATCATGAAAAAAAAATCTGAAAATCATTCAAAATTATTTTTAAAATTAAAAAGTTTTTTTGTCTTCGTCAAAACAAGTTTTTCCCATTATTTAATTTTTTTTATCTCTGGGAATGTAAACAAGTTAAGGAATTATAGCGCGGTAGCAGAAGTGTGAGAACGAAATTATTTCGAAATATTGAACAATAATTTACAATTTAAATGTTCTCTTCTATCAATAATGTTTGGAAACAGTTAGAAACAAATTTCATGACAAAGTAAAATTATTTATTTGGCAATTTTGATATACAAAATTGATGGCACAGAAAGGTCATAAATCTTTATTAATAGTTTTACCACTTTTTTAAGGCAACTGCAAATCTTACGTAATCTAATACAAAATACCCCCCAAACCCAAATGACAGACTGTATGGTACTAAGACACCCTCCTTCCTTTCCATATAGATTTAAAATTCTGAAATGGCTCAGAAATTCTGAAATTCTGAAATATTAAAAATTGAATCCAAATACTAATGGCACGGCCATGTCTGTAAATCAATGCGTCAAAAAACATCGTTTAACTACACAGGCCCACAAAAAAAAACAAAAGTGTCTGTGCAATTGACCAGACCTATATATTCTTATGTATTTTTCGACGCTGAATCCGAATTTGCAATAAAAAAGTAGGGTCCAGCTACTTTTTTATGGGTTTTTGATCGAAAAACCTCATTTTTTACGGGTTTTTCATGTTTTTTTTAAATAAAAAAAATAAAGAAAAATTTTAATTTTTTGACTTCAGAATCAAATTCTACGGGAAAAAATACATCGAAAACCATGTTTTGATTTTTTTCTTACAAAAATTTCAACCCACCATACGGCAATGAAAAGGCAGAAAATCGCGAAAAGTGAAAATTTGCTTCAAATTTGATTAAAATGACATTAAAATCAAGTTT
>NC_046666.1:86042557-86051376 GCF_010883055.1 Belonocnema kinseyi | reverse complement strand
TTTTGTGATTCATGTAGTGGAAAACCTCCAGAACAGTATCCAAAACATCGATTTTTTGAAAAATATCAATTTATCACGTTTATTGTCCACTTACGCCGACTATGAGTTGTTTTTTGAAAAAAATGACTTAAAATTCGTGATCAGCGAACTCAAAAAACCCCAGTAAAGTATTTTCAATGTTTATAAATCGGTTTAAAATCATAAAACTTGATTTTAATGTCATTTTGATCAAATTTGAAGCAAATTTTCACTTTTCGCGATTTTCTGCCTTTTCATCGCCGTTTGGTGTGTTGAAATTTTTGTAGAAAAAAAATCAAAATATGGTTTTCGATGTATTTTTTCCCGTAAAATTCGATTCTGAAGTCAAAAAAATAAAATTTTTCTTTATTTTTTTTTATTTAAAAAAAACATGAAAAAACCGTAAAATTGATGTTTTTCGAGCAAAACCCCATAAAAAAGTAGCTGGACCCTACTTTTTTATTGCAAATTCGGATTCAGCGTCGAAAAATACATAAGAATATATAGGTCTGGTCAATTGCACAGACACTTTTGTTTTTTTTGTTGGCCTGTGTTATTAAAGCATTGTGATCTGTAATGTTTAAAATTAAATTGCGATCCGATACTCATTTAACAAAATAAAAATCATTGTACAATTATATGCATTCAGACGTTTGAATAATTTAAAAAAACAACTTCGAACGGAAATACATCGCTAACTAATTTAAAAATATCAAAATTTGATTTTGAAACTTGAGTTTAGATACATGCCTCTCTTTTTTCGTGCTTTTCTCGCAGCGATACTGTAAGTCCCACTTTTCTATATCTCAGAAGAGTAAATTGAAAAACTTAAAATGCGATCAATTAAAGGTTGGAATCTCCTATTTAAAATGAGACCAAGAACATCATAAAATATTCACTTGTTCTTAGTTACGCTTTCAAATTGTCTCGAGCACTTTTCATGACAATTCGAGAATCAGTTAATACCCCGTCATATTTCTAATCTCATTTTAAAATGGATATTTTAAACTTTCATTTGGATAACCTTGAATTTTTTCCATTCACTTTTTTTAGGAATTTGAAAAGTGGAATCCGGTAGTCGAAAATTTCAACATTTCAAAATAAATAATCAATTCATGTTACCTCACACAAGAAAAATGCAATCCTTACTTTGTTTAATATTTCGAAAAAATTAAGAAGTTAGTAATCAAGTAAGCAGCTCGCAAAATACAAATCAAAAAACAATTATTATCATTAAAACATTCAAATAACTTTTACTTTATATTTTTAAAAACTTTAGAATTATGAATTTTCTTTTGTACTAATTTTCAGAACAAAAAAAAGCACATGTAAGTACAATTTAAAAAATTAAATTCAGATACTCATTTCGTAACATCATAAACATTTCAGAAACTATCTGATTTTAATAGATTTAGGGGCATTATTTTTACAAGTGACACCAACTAATAATTTTAGGTTTTCAGATCGGGTCGTTCTATTGGATAGGACTTTTGGAAGTTTGGACTATAGCTCGCAAACCATTGGCTTTGAATGCTTTGGACTATTATGAACTATGGTCTACGTCTACTTAGCACATATAAAGCACCGCCTCTCTGAGGAGCTCAGTTCTATACATGTACTCGTTAACGCAAATAAGGCGCTCGAACTCAGAGATTGACTTCGAGCTACACAAAAAAGCTCATTAAGCATTTTTACGCTTAACATTTTGGCGATCCTGCTAGAATTGCCCTTTCGATTTCTGTATCGACGGATACAATATAGAAATCTTATCAAAGCAATCCTCGTAAAGAACGAGCCACTATACAACGTAAAACCCCTGTTTTTCGAAATTCAACAAATTAAGCGAGGCCCGCAATCAGACGGAAGATGCATCTGCGTACCCAATGCTTGGAATACGGATGACCATTCATCGGCCAATGCCCAAATCTAGGTTAACAACGAGAAAATCCGCGGAATCCTAGCTATCAACCAGAGAGGATCAAGCCATAAAGCGAATTTAGAAAAGTAAGCATTAAATTTTAAAAAAACTAACAAATTTTATCGAATTGCAAAGAGGATGAGTCCTCCTTGCTCCCTGAGGAAGGAGACTAACGCGAAATCAAAACTAATTTTACGTTAGGCAATTCAAAGTTTTGCAGTTCCGGTAAGGTACTTCATTCCTTAATTACTTAAATTAATTAATTCCTGGTACTACAAAGCACTGCCTTTCCTCAACAATAATAGAAACCCTTACTTCGGAATCAGGGAAATTGTAATAGATGATATCCATGCATTCCACTGTATTAAAAGACTAAACGTCAAAAGCAAGGCAATGACCTCCCACAACAATATTCCACCTTCATAGAGAGCACAATTGCCGACGAACACAGCACCGGATTCCTTATTAAATCTGGATCCCATCCAGAAACTGCGGTTTGAAATGCAAGCGTTGAGACTCGAGAATTTCAGAATGAAAGAAGAACTAGCTGCACTTAATAACGCAAAAATCACAACAGGATATAGGAAATTAAACAAGTCGTAAAAAATACTGCACTTATAAAGGACGACGATTCGGTTCCTGACGCTATAAAAACTGAAGTACCTACACGAGGAATATGACAACTGCTCTCAAGACCCAATAATCTTCCGATGTTAGAAATCAGACAAGCAATCTATCAGCAAACTGCATCTACGAATTCACCCCACCAAGAAGTATGTCAACAAAGCGACTCGATGACCTGTCCGCCAGAGTAGCATGTATACTCACTACCCTGTCACCAGCAAAGGCCCATGAAACGAACCACTCTATCAAAAGCCCTGCAAAAAGCATTGGAAGCTAAAGCTATTCAAGAAGTAAAAATTATTCAGGAATATCGGGAACCCAAAGAAGAATGTTTTGAAATGTAGGAGATGACAACGAAGGAAATTCAGGAGCAAATCAATTACGAGGACCAAGAAGAATATTTAAATTATCCGGAAAATTACAATCAATACACGGAAGAAGAAGTGACGGATCCATATAAAATTTCTTAGTAGATAGCGGAGCAAAAATAAACATACTTAAGAGTAATCATTTACAGCCCGACCAAGAAACGTTTAAACTCTATAACAAATTCTCAATGGGCGACGATCACCACAAAACAATGGAAGCTACTTATCTACAGGTATTTTGAAAAAAAAAACTATTACACATAGTAGAAGAAAACCTCCCATTATTAGGAAATAGAATAATAGGATTTTCATTCTTCCACCAATACACCAGATATGGAAATTAAATTCAGAAGAATTACGTCTATAGGATCACAAGACGTAGATCTTTTCCAAAAGGGGGTAATTACCCCTCTAATTACTTTGAAAATCTGAAAAAACTTCATAATTGCTTGAACCTAAACCATATTGAACGAACCATTAGAGAACGAATAAAAGAAATCATGACTCAATATTCAGAAGTTTTTACTTTAGATAGTGACCCTCTACCCTGTACAAATCTAACTGAAGACAAAATAATTCGAAATTCCAGAAAAATTATCGACCTAAGATCCCATAAACTACCCGAGAAACACGAGGAATTCGCACTTAACGAAACAAGTGAAAGAAGGTATAATAAGAGAGTCCCAATCACCTTTCAACTTCCCACTATGGATAGTCTCTAAAAAAGAAGGAAAGCTTAGGATGGTAGAGGATTACCGCCAGATTAATAAAGACACCGACGAGGGTGCATACCCTCTCCAGGTAATAGATGATATCCTTGACCAGTTGGAAAATTCAAAGTTTTTTTCAGCCTTCGACCTTAGTGCAGGATTCCACCAAATCCCCCTGCAGGAAGAGTGCAAAAAAATATACAGCTTTATCTACTATACAAGGGCATTTCGAATATAATAGGATGCCATTTGGTTTAAAATAATCCTATTTGTTTGCGTTTGTAAATGCTTTGTCTGTCGGTTGGTATGTAAGAGTCTCGATATTGAGTGATGAAATCATAGGCGGGAGCTATTGATATGTGGACTTTTTTATTTGTATCGGGATAGGGATTATTCTTTGCAAGAAACCTTTTTCTTTCTCAATTACCGGTATCTTCAGTATATATGTAGATAGGCCTTGAATTAATGGTACAGAGAGAGTACTGATATCTATAACGTGCTGGTAGTTTTCATCTTCGTTGTCAAAATGGTAGCACGTCGGTTGAGTTGTCTAAAAATCTTCAATTGTATCTTTCAGCATCTTAGGTATTAAAATATGGGGATGTACTATCTCGTTCTTTCCGTCGTTTATGGCGTTCATCGCTGTTTCAATATCCTGGTCTATTTCATCTTATTGTATGGCTTCTAATACTAATTTAAAGTTTATAAAACTATCCATTGTTGCAATATTAAGTCCGTAAGTAATGTTCCTTACAAGTTGTCTCTCGGCATTCTCCTTAGGAGCCATCCATTTATGGTCAGTTGACGAAGAGTCTAAGATTATTTTCAGTATTTTTGCGTGATTTGGCAGGATGCTAGCTATGTTTTTGTTATCTTTATAAATTTTGTCATATTCGGTGTTAATTTGCTTCATGTCGGATTCGCTCAATGTTCCGAACAGAGTTTTGAATATATCGCCCGCAAAATTCGCTAATCCTCTTTTTTGACGTTATTTGCTAATAGTTTGTGTAGGATACTGATTTTACTAGTTAGTTTCTTGAAGCGACTCCTAATCAATTCAACTTCTTAATAAGGTGAACATTTTTTGTTGCAGGCTAATTCTGCCATAATAATGGTGGTGTCGATGACTCTAATCCGGTTTACGGTGGATGTCAAATTGATAACTATAACCATTTTCCACTTTTCATGAAACAAGTGGAATTTAGAGATTAACTCAATGCACAAATTTCCTTGAATTTTCTTGAGTGTATAGTTAGCACTTATGAATGGTGCTAGGGTCAGCAGGAAAGCCCAAGAGTGTGCCATTATCGTCTGTGAAATAGGGCATTGTCTGATTTAAATAAATTCGGATAATTTTGTCCTTGTTTCTTATTCGTAAATTATTATTATCTAAGCAGTCAATAAATTCAAAAGGGCCGTCCCAAGAGGGGTCTAGTTTGTTAGACTTAGTATTGTTAATCATTTCTACTGTGTCTCCTGGTTTGTACCTGTTTCTGAGACATTTTCGTCGAATCTTTTCTTAGTTTTTCTCTTTCGATTTCTATTCTTTTACTAGATTTCGTAGGTTTTCTACGTGTTTCTTTCTCCACTTTCTCACTAGTTCCGGATACGTCAGGGTTGGTGAGCATGCTACTGATTTTGGTATGTTAGTTTCTCTTCCAAACATAAGTTCAAAGGATGAAAATGAAGTTGTTTGATTTTTCATGGTGTTGATAGCAAAGTTGAACAAATTTAAATTCTCATTCTATGCACAATTAATTTCTTTTATGCTTGTTTTTATTAGGTTCCCTAGGGTGGAGAGTATTCTTCCGATGTTTCCGTGGGTCTGTGGATGAAAAGCTGTTATTTTTACAGAAGGGATTTGTAATGCTTCTTCAAACTTTGCATCATTTCTTATAGAAATTTTTATCCTTGGTCTGTTAAGATTATTTTGGTTGCTCCGAAAATGTATATGTAGTGATCTAGCAGCCTTTCTATTATTGAACTAGATGTATCATTAGCCATCAGGATTTACACCATGTAGCGGGTTAATCTATCTTGTAGGATCAGTATATATTTGTTACCTTTTACTGTTTCGGGCAATGGGCCATATATATCTAGGGCTCTATTTTGATCAGGTTCTCGAGGAATTTTTGGTATTAATACCTGAGCTTGATTCTTGATTCTTGTCTTTTGGAGTTGACAGATGGGACACGTTTTAACGTACCTTTTAATGTCTTCATCCATACCTATTTATTGTCCTATTTTCTTCGCTTTTACAATAGTATTCTTTTCCCAAAAATGTTCCGCATAAGCTTTTATAATGTTATTTGTTTTTTCTTCTTTTGTCAAATCTCGAGTATTATTAAAGCATAGGTGAAATTCAAAGTGGGGATACAAGTTAGATAGGTATTCCATCATTTCCTGTATTAGGTCCTTTTCTATTCGTGTAAAGAGTGGGTAACCGAATATAAACCTTATCAATGTTAGTTTCTTGCTGATAGTTTCATCGATGAACCAGCCTAGTTTCACTGATACTTGTTTTACTGATACAAAGTCCTTCATACGCGGCATCAAACGACTATTATCATCATCCTCGTAGAAATTTTGTACTAAAATTGCAGTTTCCACTGGCAAATTGTTCCTCCATTTTGTGTCGGGTTTTGTCAAGATTCCTTTTTGTTCCACAAGTTCCTTGGCTTTTTAGCTTGCCGTTCGGATGCATTAAATTCCTTTATTACTTTCCTGCAGTCCCGTGATTTAGGTGCTAGAGTTAGAAGCAAAATCTTTTCTGAGGGTTCTAGTTACGTTAACTTTATTTGGAGGTGACTGTGTATCAAATTGACTTCATTGTTTTTTACTTTTTGAACAAATCTTCGAATTGTTTCCAATTTCTGAAAATGTCTTTCTCATACTAGATGATACAGGTCTAATTGACTTTCATTTTACATAATGTTGTTCCTGAAAAGGATTTACACACTAATTTTTTAAATTAATTTATGGAGCCATAATAAAACAATATTAATTATATTGAAAAAATAAAACTTCTCAAATTTTTAAGAAGTAAAACCTTTCTTCGATCGATTATAAATTTAATAGGAACAAGTTGTTCAACTTATTTCGGTCTTACGATCAAATTTAAAAAATAAAAGACAGGGATTAATCCGAGTCAAAAATTTATTTAATTGTAAAAAAAAACATACAAAAAACGTGCTACGTTTCGACCACATCTGTTGGTCATCATCAGGCAATTATACCTAATAAAAATACATTATAACAATTATTTTGAAAAGTTACAAAACAACATGTCATATAAAAAATCTGAGTACAAAAAATTCTTATTACCTTAGAAAAGACAATCATTAAAGTCAACATGAAATTAGGAAACCTCAAAAATAAAAAAAAGTTCCTAATAGTTAAATTTTTACATATTTTTAAAAAACCTTGGAGCGAACCATTGTATTCAAAACGATGGATCAACTGTGACTAGTACATAAGTCGTAGGTATGCTCTGTCTCGTTTGCGAGTAAATTCAATATTCGCCACCTATCAGCTAACATGTGAATTTTTGAAAATTCGCAAGAAATTTAAAAACTAGAAATATAAACTTTCGTATTTTCAACTAAAATGTAGAGACTCACTAAATACGTTTTTTTACATATTACAATTTGAAATTTTTCATTTACTTTGAATAATAATATTTTTGAAATAAAGCAGGAATATAATAAGAAAATAGTTTTTTTTTTAATTGAACGAAATTTTGTTATTACACTCCGTGAGGTTCACCCTCTAGTTCGTTGTGTAACGTGAGCAGTAAGGCTATACTATAGACAGACGCCCCCATTCGCTTCTCCTTAGCCCCCTCACCGAACTTTCGCGCCGACCCCCTCTCTAAGTCAGCATATTACGTACATACGTGCTTAATTGACTAAATTCTGGATGTAAGCACTTTTCGTTGACCTACATGACGAAGATAGAATTTAAGGCCATGAGTAAAATCTCATTGTGCGTGCATTTACTTTTACTATGTTTTATGTGACGAATTTAAGTCTGAAGGTGAAAGTTTGACAACTTTTTCTACAATGAATGTGTTTTTCAATTTATTATCTGAATCTTTTAAAAATATTTGTTCATAGATTTAAATTACTAACTAATGTAATAGTCGCTGAATTTTTACAATAAAATTCATTTTTAAACGCTTCACACTTTTCATGATTCATTAATCAAAAATAAAATTCTCGGATAGTTCGGCTATTTTCATAGAAATAAAATATTCTGTTAATAAATCTACAATTCGAGACATACACTCGTCTACTAAAATGCGTAAATTTTGAAGCATTTTAAGATACTAATTCACATACAACAAAATATTTTTAAGCCACTAAACTGGCTTCCTTCATAGCAATTAAAGGCACAACTTTTTTTTCTTGTTTTCACTGCAATTTTTATCATATTCACCATTTTCAAAATCAGGAGAAGTTATTCTGTCAAAAAGAATAGTTTTCTACCCGTACGACCAGGCGCGCATCCAGAGGGAGGGGGCACAGTGGCTGCCCCCCCCCCCAAGTCCAGACTTGAATTTTGCAAATAAGGTAATTAAAGTTTATTATATATAATACTGGAAAGCGAATTTCCTCCTTGAATACGGTTTTAGAGAAAACATCAATTCTCAGCGTGTATTTTTCAAATGTAGCGCCCATTTTATATCATGTAGTTACGTACGGATACTCTGGTGACGTATATCAATGTTACAATGTATTCCCAACACTGGCGCTGTCACTCTTGCGTCGTATCCACATGCGGCAAGAGAGCCTCACAGCCAATAAGATTCCCAACCATGTAATTCTCGCAGCCAATAAGGGTCTCGAATTCTCTTATGGATGTATGAGACATCATTTTGTTGTGAATAACCATTCAAGCTGAACAGGGAGCGAACTCAGCTGTTAGCTAGATTTTCGAGATTACGTTTTACAACAATCAATAATGGTAAATATTTTATTTCTGTATTCTGTCTATTTTAAGGCGACTTTCGTTTTTTGAAGATAATTTTTTTTAAGATTCTTCATTCTTAGTTTCATTATAAAAAGAAGACGTTTGCCGTTACAGTCTGTCAAGTTAAAGCATGGGTGGCTTTACTCGCAGTCGGTAAGGTGTATCGACATGATTTTGGTGTCAAAATATTAAGAAGAGCTCCCTCTTTCA
>NC_046666.1:86035548-86042457 GCF_010883055.1 Belonocnema kinseyi | reverse complement strand
ACAATGTGTAATTCTAAAATCTTTTACCATAACAATTTTTCATTTTATATTTTCATTTTTAGGGTACATTTTCCATTCAAAGAATTTTAAAATGCAGTTTTGAAGCCTCGCTTCATAAAAGATTAAAAGCTTTTGCGATTGCAATTTTTTGACAAAAAACGTTTTAAGTTGATCAACTCTAAATATTAATTCATTCATGATTTTTAAAATTGAACTGTAGTTCGCGTATTCGAAATTGTACAATAATTGAATGATTTCATGGGGCGATTCTAATTGAGTTAAAATTAAACAATTTACAGATTTTGACGTCAAAAATTGAACTATTTTAATTCAAAAGCCTTAGTAGTTAATCAAACGTAAACTTCCGACTGTAACTTTATAAACATTCTGTTATTTTAGTAGAAAATACACCATTTTGAACCTTTTCAATTTAAACATTTTTAATTAAGATAAAGAGCAATTTTTTAATGGTCAGCAATGTTTGAGTGTTTATTTAGAATGGATTATCAGAAACTAAACAATACGAAACTAAATTGTTTGATACAGAAAGCCTTGAATCGTTAAAATTTCAGAGAGCTAAACTCAAACTTAGAACGTCACAATGTTAATTTTATTGTTCTGTTTAAATATTTAAAAAGAATATTTAAAAAGATTTTTAAAAATGTCTAAAACTGTAAATATAATAATGTAAAGATTCCAAAACATTTAAAAGAAAATGTCGATTTTTAAAGATTTTAATACAAATGTGGTAACCGGGCAAAGACTAACTTTAAAATTATTATTAACCTCCCCCTTCAGAGTGAAAGGGAGAGGATAATAATTGTGCCTCCCCCCCCAAATCCCTTCTCTTGATTCGCGCCTAGTGACGTAGAAGGGAGGTTAGGAAGCAGTGACCAGATTAAATTCATTGGGATTTCGCAAATACCAGCCTTAAATAAAATCACAAGGAATTTCAAAATATAGAAAAAATAAAATTTAATATAATTTAATGGGAACGATCAAAGTTCCAATTATCAGTCAAAGTTGTTGCGAAGTTTGAGGTGATGTGAGAACAATAGATAGTGAGTCATCACTCGACTATCTAAGTTGGTATCAGCTCGAGTGTTGACAAATCTAGGTGGCAAAAATTAAATTGAGAAATTAAAAGAAAACAATTGGAAACAAAGTTGACAATAAATTAAGTTCAAATAATTTTGAAGTAACCATTTTTGAGAATCATATAAATGGTAATATAAAATAAAAATTTAAAGTCAATATAAAATTAAATAAAAACAGAACGAAATACAAGTCAAATTAAAATGAGCAAAGCGACGACAGCAGCCTCCGATGGCTTTACATCCTCAAAAACCCGACCGGCCGATAGGCGCGCTGGGCATTAGATCTCCTAGAATATATATTTCGGGCATGATGCCTTTCAAGGATGAGTGGTACGCCAGACGGAGGGAGACTGTGTTAAAGTCACCAGGAAAGTATCATGGTTGAAAAGTGAAGAGCGGAGATCTCATTAAATACCGGAACAATCCATTACTGGAAGAAATTATTGACGACTACGATGCTTGGAATCTGGTTGTTCTGTAGAACCTCTAGTCAGACCTGATGCCTACAGTGGGAGTCTGTCAGCCATACATAGCGTGTCCCCAGGTGACGGATAGGAAAATGCTTGCTGGAAACAGAGGGTAAGGCGGCAATAAAATATACTTCGCGGACCAAACAGACTCGGTGAAGGATACACCGAGAAAAAACCACGATCTTTTCCTGCTGCGGCCCACTGGGAGTGCTCAGAACCACGTCTGCCTAACCCGATAACGTGGCTAGGGACTAATGTATGCTTGCATTGCCGAGGTGTCAGCTGAGGTGCTCAAGGCGAGTTCCGATCCGTTCGTGTTTTCCGGGTCCGGTTAGACGAAGTCTGGTCGCCAGAGAACTGGTTTAGGACAGAGTTCCGAGGGTATACCCGTTCCCGGTTATTTCTGCCCGAAAATAAACACGGAGTTGGACCCAGGAAGAATAAATAACCAAACAGATCCTTTTATGAAGAGAAGCTCAATTTCAAGGACTCCTCCGCAAAATAGAACCTTCTCGTTGCCCGAGCACAACCAAGAAGGTGATCGCATGGATAACCTAACAAAGGCTAATGCACCAAAAAGAAAGAGAAAAGGAAGCACGACAGAAAAGTCAGTCACAGGATGTGATATCGAAGAAAGTCTCCAAACGCATGCGATTGAAGAAATCTTCTCTCTTGCAAGAGATCTGACAAAGTTTCTCTCTGGTACGTACAATCCCAAGAAGGAGTTATGTGAGATAAGCAGCGCTCTGACGCTCCAAGCTGAAGTACTCCACTCTAGACCCCAAGTGGTTTAATAGAGAAAGAGACATACAGAAAGAACTCGAAAGTGAAAACTATAAACTCCAAAAGCAAACCCGGACTATGGAAATCAAATCACAGACAGAGAAGGACAATCAGCTTTGCCAAATGAAAATCGTATGAACGAACAGAATCCCACTCGTAAATGCGAGTAGTGCCTGAAAGTTCAAAAGCTTTATGTACGCTGGAGGGAACTTGAGAAAGACGAAACATTCGAGAGCTTTTCGTCAATAATCGAAGACGACTGGAAAAATGGAGTTTTCCAGAAACCCTGGGAAAAAAAGACATATATGGGATACCCCACAAGAGACGAATATTCTTCTACCGTGCACAGAAAGTCTCCAATCAAACTCCGAGGAAATAAATAGGGCCATAGAAAAGTTTGGAGGTAGAGATGGTCTCTTCAGGCAAAGCAAAGAAGCAGGCGAAGTAGCAAGAATGCTACATTCCCTGAGCTTCCCTGACTTAAAAGGAAGCTTTAAGCAGGTAACTAGAAGCATACTTTACCCTGTGCACGATCATCTAGTGACCAAATACGAGAGCTATGATAAGCTACTCTTCCAGGCTCTAAAAGAAATCAAACGGCATATGCTAGTGGACAAAAGGGCAAACATTGCGTTACCGGAAATAGAAGGGCTCATGGGATTTGTCTTTGTCCGTATGATGGAATTCGTCTTTATTGATACGGATATCAAAATAGAGATTTACAAACCTGCCAACGAGAAGACAGGAAGGATCGAAGAAGAAAATCGTGAAACCCAGAACAAAAATAAGAAGGAAAAGGAAACTAGGGTAGAAAAAGCTGCAAGAACAAAAAGTCATAAACAAGATGCTTTCCTAGTGCAAATAAAGGGCAAAAACTTTAATAATGCGTGAATCTGATTCCGACTAAATACTTAAAAATGGAAATATAAAAACTAGCTGGACATCGTGGGGAATTTACAAAAGGTTAAGAGATAACCGCTGTCCTAAATGCTGGGGTCAAGGCAAACTATTAGAACAAACCATTTTACTTAAAGTGCGATAAAGAGGGACATCAGACCAATCGACATGGAAGCTACAGGAAAGAAAGAAATATGAGGTAGAGACTCACTACCTAGGACAGCCACAATGGGAGTAATACAAATTAATACTAATAGGGGTGTCGACCTGCTCTGGATATGGCCATGGCCAAAAAAGTCAAAGGTAGATCAGGAGAGGTAATAGTTGTGGGTGACTTCAATGCCAAATCACGACAATGGGGCATAAGCTATACAGAAAAAAGTGTAAACATTTTGACTGAATGGATAGCTCAACACGATTTCATTATAAATAATGTTGGAGGGAAACCGAATTTAAACGGTTAAACTATAGTTCGATCCTCGACACAACATTCGCGACGGCGAAAATTGGACGGAAGACAGCGGATTGAGAAATATCCAAAAAAGAGTCACTGAGTGATCACAAGTATATCACCTCCACGATAGGAGACAATCCCCGAAAGAACCGAAACAACTAAAGTTTAAAATTCTAAGAAGATCAATACAGGAAAAAACGAGAAAACTGTATCCACATAAGAAGAAGATATACGAAAGCCGGTGAGAAGAACAACCCAACTCTGAGGCGCCTCCTTTGAGAGAATTGGTCGAGAACCAAAAAGTGCTTCAAAAAACTATTAAGGTAGCAAAAAAGGAGGCTAAACTACAATCTGCAATAAAGTCGATGAGGATGTTTCGGGAAAAGGATAACAAATAGTGAAGAAAAGACTTCAGTGTTACCCACCGAAACTTCAACTAACCATAACCGCCGCATAACAGGTAGTAAGACACCTCTTCCCAATACATGATCGGTACACTTTGAGCACGTAAGTCCCTCAGAATTTCAACTGTTCACAAAAGAATAGCTCAGGTCAGCAAGCAGGAAAATAAAGTGCAATAGAGCACCAGGTCCAGGAAATGTTCCACCACAAAATTATAAAGCAGTTTGCGGAATTTCGACGGGGATATGTGCTAAGTGTATATAACAGGCTTGAAACAAAAGGTGAATTTTCAGGAATATAAAAATGTGGAAACTCGTCCTCTTGAGAAAAGGAAACAAGAAAATCGAAGACCCCAGCTCATTCAGGCCTATATGCCTGCTTGATGATGAGAGAAAGTTATATGAATACTTGATACTCGGGAGGCTAAAAAGGAATTAGATCGCACCCGCAGACTTGCTGAGAACCAGTATAGATTCAGAGAACGTCGTCAAACAGTCGAGGCTATCAAAGAGATCGTAGGAATAGCGGACAAGGCGGCTGCCTACTCGAAACAATGCCGACGTATGTGTGCCCTCATAACACTATACGTCGAAAATTCCCTTAACAGTGCCTTGTGGGAAGTTATCCTTAAAAGCCTACAAAATAGAGGCATAGATGAGAACCTCATAGATTTGGTAGCTTCATATCTCTCTGACCGGGTTTTGATATTCGACGCTGAGGGCAAGATCAGGAACAAAGATGTAAACAGTCAGGTCCGACAAGGTTTGGTTCTGGGACCAACCCTCTGGAATACCCAATACGACGATCTCTTGATACTGGATCTTCCACAAGTAGTACTGGCCGGATTTTCTGATGATATTGCTATGGTAATTACAGCTTCCAATGAAACCATGCTTATGCATTACGCAAACACAGCGATACAAATAGTTAAAGGAAAAGAAACTTCAGATAGCACCTAAAAAACGGAAGCAATACTCTTGACAACCAAGACGAAGATAACTCCCATCAGCTTGAACGATCAATGCGTAGAGATATAACCCCAAAAATCCCTAAAGCAACTGGGAGTGAGCTTAATACTGAGCGCACATTTAAGGATCACACAAACAAAGTAGCCGCAAAGGTGGAAAAACGATGTCAGCCTTCGCAAGTCTCATGCCAAATATGAGAGGTCTGAGAGCATCTAAAAGGAGACTACTGGTAACCGTCGTCCACTCACAACTTTTGTACGCTGCTCCTGTTTGCTACAAATCACTAAAAAGGACGAAAATGCTGAGAAAATTGTACCACATATAAATGGTCATGGGAATGAGAGTATGCAACGGTTACCGCACGATTTCAGCCGAAGACGTCGGATTTACGTCGGAAATTTCCCTATCGAGCTGCTGACAAAGGAAAGAAAGAAGAAGTATGAACGTGTAGACTCGAAACAATGCAGAGAGAACATAATACAAAGGTGGCAGGAAAAGTGGACAAATAGAAATATGGACACTGGACCTAAAGATTGATACCGAATATCAGAACATGGTTGGAAAGAAAGCACAATCTCAGGTCATGGCTGTTTCATGGCATACCTTTGTTAGTGCCGAACGGCCGCTTCTGGATTCGGGCCTTTGTACCTACTGCAACGAAGTGGGAGGTATCTGGGTGCGCGAGTGGACCGAGAGTCAGTGCGGTGTCCGCAACCCGAGCGAACACAGGTTCCATGCGATTGAGCGTTATGAAAGCGCGACTGCGTGTTGAATGTCGATTAGTTTTATAGTGTCAATTACTGTGGTCAAGCGTTTATTCTATACTTGTTGTTACTTCTTATAATAAATTGATATTCTTCAAAACGTCGATCTACAGATTATTTGAACCCAATAGTGTTACGAATATTGCAACCCAAGAGAGTTACGAGTATTGCTACTCTTGTGCTTAGTTAATAGAAAAGTGATTAATATTTCAGAAGTGGAATCTTAATTATCCCTTATTGGATATTTTTACACGTCATTTGTTAGTGTTGGAGTGCCGTAAATCCCGAAGGTAACTTTAAAAAGTGAAGCGAGTGCCACGAGGCAAAAACATGGCGGATCCTTTTTTCGCCCCTCGATTCAGTTCGAAATTTACCCGAAAGTCACGAAGAGCAGACCAAAAATGAAATCTAAATACGCGGAGATCTGTTTAAAGATGAAGCAGGGCTGGCAATTCCTCATGAACGTGCGGCGCAGTTGACACCTAATCCTACTTTAGGAGCAAACAATATTTACATTGTTAGAGGATGGACGAAGAAGAGATCAGATGATTCTTGAGCTCTTCGACTGCTTGTTAAATAACCTAAGCGTTGCAGCTCCAATATCTCCTGTCGACAATACTGAAACAGTTCCGAACTACACCATTATGCCGGACCTAAGCAAGAGCATCGAAGACTTCAATGGAGAAGTTGGGACTTTGCGCGCCAGGGATTGGATTCTCACAGCAAACAGCATGAAATCTGTTCACCACTAGCCAGATATTTTCGCGCTTGAAATTGCAAAAATGCATTTTGAAGATGAAGCCAAGGACTGGTTTAAACTCAGAGCTTCACATTTTACAAAGTGGGACGACTTCTGTGACGCGTTTTGGAATTCGTTCGTACTCGAAGAAAGCTAAGTCGCGAAATGGAAAAAAGTGTTCAAACGCGTTCAAAGCACAGGTGAATCTGTGAGCATATACTTTTATTCTAAAGTGAAATTGTGGGTCCGGATGCAATAAGGGCACATAAAATTTTTTCGTGCGAAAACGAAGTACCCTGGAGGCTTTAGAAAAAATTTTCGAATTTTAATTTTCA
>NC_046666.1:86012512-86035448 GCF_010883055.1 Belonocnema kinseyi | reverse complement strand
ATATCTTTTGAAAATTAAAATTCGAAAATTTTTTCTAAAGCCTCCAGGGGACTTCGTTTTCGCCCGAAAAAATTTTATGTGCCCTTATTGCATCCGGACCCATAATTATGAGCCAATCTGGGCCTGGAGTTAGCCGAAAAGAAAGAACAAGTGCTTGTGGGTCTACAGTCCAAATATACATGTAACGCGATGGCAGCGCTTAGACATGTAGATGTCGATAAACATTTGCATGATATAATATCTTATGAAAAGATTTGTCTCCAGCGAATCGAGAGAATTATAGAATCTGAAAAGACGAGCAAGGCTGACGCAACGAAACCAAAACAGTCTTCACATCAGCGAGAAACAGGAAGCGAGGCAGAGACAACAGGACGGAACCAAAAAATCGTCGAAAAAAAGCGGCGTCGAGTACATCAGACCCTCGACCACCACTCAAAAATAAAAACGGCGACCTAAAGTGCTACAATTGTAACCACTGTGGTCACATCTCAAGAAATTGTCCTAAAACGCCACGAGAGCTCTCTTTTCGCAAGTGTGGTGCGAAAGGACAAATGCAGCGCCATTGTACGAACAAAATAAGTACTTTAAAAGGTGAAATAAGTCAAGTCGATCTCTCAGTCAGTGATCACGCTATAAATAAATCTGTAAAATCTGCACTTGTGAACGGCCGAAAGTTTAAAGCTCAAATTGGCAGCGGCACCTCTGACTGTGCCATAAGAAAGTCTAGAGCTCTTGAAACTAACCAAAAAATTCATGACTCAAGTGTTATTTTAAAAAATTGGGGACTGCACCACTATTCAGCTCAATCAAGTGGATATATAATTACAGATATAAGAGTAGATGGTGTAATGGTGCGAGACGTACGGATTCATGTCGTTTTGTTTGAGTTCCAGCAGATGTATATGCTGACTGACAAAACCTTCACCGACGCACCGACCGTAGACCACTTCAAGAAAGGTGATGCTCTGACCTTCGTCAAAAGTGAAGATGCGTTCCTGTCGGAGCTTTCTACAGAGAGTTATCATGCGAAAAATGTAGTGCAGTGAGTGATGTAAATTTGTCGCCACGATCAGTTTGTTCGATCACTTTGAGCGCCAACCAACGAAAGAAGATTGCGACGATATTGTAAGTATTTTAAATAAATATCGAAATGTAGTTGTATGCGACTTGAGCGAAATAGGTTGTACGGATTTAATTCAAATGAATATTAAAGAGAAAGAGGGTAGTACCCCTCCTTTTTGTAAGCCGTATGGAGCAAGCGATGTAGAAAGGTCGGAAATTAAAGAAATTGTAAAAAATTATAAAGTAGTCGATTACCGAAAACTAAATAAGCAAACACACGGATACATGCAAGTCCCTTTATCTAAAGAAGCGAGAGCTAAAACAGCCTTTATCACCCCGGACGTTACAGGGGAATTCACGAGGATGGTTTTCGGGCTTATGAACGCCGCTTTTTATTTTTCCAAGCTAATGCTCAAAACGCTAGGTCCGTAACGTGAACAACGACTAATGTTTTACGTGTATGATATCCTCATCCCAGGAAATTCGTGGCCTGATCTTAAACCGCGATTAATTATGGTATTCGCAGCTTCATCGAAAGCAAGATTGATTATTAATTTTTTTTAATGTCGCTTTTTGGTATCGAAAATAACATGTGTGGGTTTTGACTTTTCGGACGTTCTCTTGGTTAGCTGGGTTCTTCAGGCGATTTATTTATAGGTACGCGGAAATTGCCGTTCCGTTATATGGCCTAATAAGGAGTGGAGAAACATTTAAGTCGACGGAATGCGAAAACAAAGCTTTTGACCAGTTACGTTCTTAAATTGCGAAATACCCAGTTTTGTTATGGTTTTCTTCGAAACACGACACTGAGCTTCACACGGACGCTAGCGCGAAACTCTTGGCTGCCATGCTGCTCGAAAAGTCCAATGACTTAAAGTGGCTTGTCGTATATGCTATTAGTAGACATACTAGCAACCCAGGAAAGAATGATCATTCCAGAAAACTCGAACTGTTAGCAGTTATCTAGGCGATCACTAGATTACGAACGTAGTTGATCGATATCCCTTTTAAATTTGTTACCAAATGTAGAGACTTGTTGTATTTAAATGCACAGCAAGCTAAAAATCCGCAACTTGTACGATGGAATAATCTTTTGACAGATTATGAATTCGATATCGCGCACCGTCCGCGTGAGAAAATGCATTATGTCGACGCATTGAGTCGTGGCCCGGTATGTGAAAAAAAATTTTAATGTGATACAGAATATTCTGCTGAAATATTCACTCTTATAAGTCCGGAAGAGAAAAAGTGTGACCCGGAGACACGCACGGAATCGCCGACCTTCAAACTGATAAAAAAGACCGACGATATGTATCAATGGCCCATGTCACTCAATTACTAATTTAACGAGCACCTGAATGCGAGGAGCCTGAGCGATATGTAAATTTAAATTCCGATGAATCACCTTCAGAGGACGAGCTCCTTGCTAATGTAAAACCTTCGTATGTAAAAACGTTTTAAGAGAATACAGGTTCCATGCGATTGAGCGTTATGAAAGCACGACTGCGTGTTAAATGTCAATTAGTTTGATAGGATCAATTACTGTGGTAGAGCCTTCATTCTTTACTTGCTGTTACTTCTCATAATAAATTGATATTCTTCAAAACGTCGGTCTAATGATTATTCGAACCCAAGAGTGTTACGAATATTGCAACCCAAGAATGTTATGAGTATTGCTACTCTTGTTCTCAGTTAATAAAAAAGTGAGTAACATCTTCGTAAACGAAGCAGATGGGAGACAGAAAAATCTCACTATTGTGAAGATACTGATGACGCAAAGCATACACTATTTGTATACGTAAGGTGGCAAGAAGCTAGACAGAGTTGTGAAAACGAGACAAGTAAGGACCTTACGCCAGACAACATGATGGCAACGCTCCTAGAATCACCAGAAGGATGAGCAGCTACACAAAACACAATAACGGACATAATCAGACCCAAAGAACAAGAGCATCGAGTTCTTAAAGCCATATAAATGAAAGGACAACGCTCGGATTGATGTAATTGTGACGCAGTTTCCGAGGCGAAGTGTGTAGGAAAAGAGTTAGGGTTTCGTGGGTAGTTCCCATTTGGTAAGTCGCACACTCACCTTCGCTCCTTGTGGACTATGCGCCCATGTGTGCATCTCTCGCGTATGTATATTATTTGCATATACGTGAGATGCATATATTGGGCTCGTAGTCTCCAAGGTTCGGATGTGGTTAGTGCATGAGCATTTTACTGTTTTTGCTCCTCTAACAGAAAAAAAGTCAGACCTCATGCATGAGGTGAATTGCACACCTAAAGCCGGATATTTAGGTCGGGGTAAGAACTACTATCGTGCCGCAATTTGTTATAATTGGCCTGACATGTTCAATGACCTCACGTCAATCGTTAGGAATTGTGAGACATGCCAGCTTAATAAATCTGAGCAAGCCCAGTCACATTGTTTTATGACCCAACGAATAGTATAGAAGCCATTGACAGTCGTGTCAACCGATTGTACGGCACCTTTCCCTTGAAGTAAAAAGGGATATGAATACCTGCTATTATTCTAGGACTTATTCTCTAAATGGATCGAGTTGGCACCTTTGAAAAAGTCCAATGCGGAAAGCATTAATGCAATTTTTCTGTAAACAGTAGTCACCAGGTGGGTAACACCCAAGGTGGTACATTCGGACAGTGGCACCGACTTCAAAAATAATGCGGTGAGCGACCTTGCGGTGGAATTCCACATACATTGCTCGTTTATATTCGTGTATTATCCTCAGACTAACCCTGTCGAGACAACCAATAGGGTTCTGAAGTCCATGAACAGGCCAATTATTACTCAGGAGGCTAAATTCCCGCCACCCGACCTTCAGGCCTGAAAAACTCGGATGACATGATTAGAGCCCCTGAGAGACCTAATGATTAAGTTCCAAGATCAGGCTTTCGCGAAGTAGGCGAAATATTGCGATCAGATTTATCGAAACCACGAATTCAAGGTTGGTGACAAAGTCAAATTGTGCTTCATAATGAACCACTGCGCTAGCGCCACGAACTGAGACTTTTTTGTGATTCACGTAGTCGAATATATAGAATAGTTTGCGTGATCGACTAAAATAGAACGCACATAAAATAATAAAGTGGAACATCTATAACTGGATGGGTAACATAGAAAAATTACTAAAATACATTTTACGTCTTGCTTGAAAAAGTCAATCATAACAACTTATATACTTAAATTAGATAAATTTATAAAAATTAATTAAATAGATTACAAGTATTAAGAATATTGATAATTTGGTAAGGAATATTATCTATTTTACCGATTTTAATAAAAGTTATACTAAAAATACATTAATCGAAATAATTATCGGCGATCGATAAAATTAGAAACTCACTTTTTTAGTTCTATTAATTTTAAGTTTAAAAAATGATATCGACCAAGATAGGTTACGTGTTACAATTAAAAAGATTAAACCCAGACTTAGCGTCTACAACCCGACATACACAGTTAGCTAGCATGTTTCATTTATAGGCGCAAAAGATTTCATTTTCAATAATAAAAGAACAGTGTTCGAAAAAAAGGTCCAGGCGACCTTTAAATTATGTAGTTTAAATATTACATCAAACCACACACTTTTATGGACGTATTATAGATCTAGCGTAATCATCGAAATCAAGATATATTGACACTTGTAGTTATTTTCAAGTATCGTCCACATTGTTAAAAAATTTGAAAAATTTAGAATGCATGCGCCTTTCTGCACTTCTTAATAATAAAAAAGTCGGCTTAACCTATGAACTTTCTTGATGAAAAAAAATCTTAAGCCGAGTGCCTTCGAATAGTTCATGCGAATTCTCATTTGGATTGGGGATAGTTCATTTTTGGAAACCCGGTGATGACCTTTATTATCTATAATATTAACGTCGTTCAATTCTCTACTCCGAAAAAATTCTTGGATACGAAGAAAAGAATTTTTGTAATTCCTTTTTTTTTAGCCAAATAAACGTTTACCTTATTTCACTAAATATTGTTCAAGAGCAAAAAACTTGTGCATTAATTCAAAGAAATCATTTCGTTGGGCGCCATTTATTTGAAACAAAGAAGTATTTCTTGCCTTCAGAATATGAGATAATTAACTCAAGGAGTTGATACCTTACAAACTAAGAACCTAGTTTCTTTGAATCTCGTTTTTGCTTTCAAAGAAATATTATTGTAATTCAATGACTTTGAGACTTTGAATTAAAAAACATTCTATTTGAAATAAGTGATTCATCATGCATGAAACAAATATTTTCGTTTCTTTGAGTTAAAGAAATATTGGGATAATGAAAAGAAATATTAATAAAGTGAAAGCGATATTTCTTTCGTATAAGGGGATTGGTACTGTTTTTCTAATAGAACATGCCATTGTTCGAATAAAGTGATTTGTCCACTTTAGTATTGATTTATTTATTTAAAACATATTGTCCTTTTTATAAATAGAGTGAATCGATTTATGTCCAAAAGACAATGCCTTTAAGTAAAGAAATTAGCTACACATTTTTACCATAGATTTCATCTGAAAAATGTTCTGATCAGTGTTTCGCCGTTTAAGCTCTTGCTTAAATTTTTTTTTCCTACTCAGCGAAAATGAAAATACATATATTCTATCAATTATAATCATTATATTTGCATTAAATATTTATTTTAATAAAAGGGCCGGATTATTTTTATACTTTAACTATTCAAATGTTTTAAACGATAAAAGAACTTTTTCTACAAGGTTTGAGTAAATTGTTCTTCGAATCAATTAATATTATATCAACTCTGATACGTATTTTTTAACAATATGCCGCATCTTAGAAAGCAATAAATATTCATTTCAATTTTAAAATATTTGTTATTACAAAGAACTGTTTATTTTACCAAAACATATGCTCATTATGATCAAAGAATCATGTATTCGGTTCAAAAAAACATTTTACCCAGTACGAGTTATATTTATTTGTATTTAATATTTATCTTCTTGAACTTACATCGTACTTCTTTAAATTGCAGGACTCACGTATCATATCAAATACTTATTTACTACAGTTATTTACAAAACATTTCTTTAATCTAAAGAAATATTTCTTCAGCCAAATTCTACTCTACCATTTCTTTGAATTAAAAAAATCTCTGTATTCGTATAGATTATACATACTTTCAGATGTTAATTACTTTCATATAAGTTTTAGACATAAATGCTTAAGCACAGAAACATTATAATTTTGATACTTTTCATTATTATATGTTACACTACCAACACCTATATACTTGAAAAGATTTGAAAGTGGTAGAAGATTATCGAAGCTGTCGAAACAACTTACTTAATGCAATATTTTTATACGCAACCCAGGGAGTCCCTAAATTGTTTTAATCATCGAGTTTAACAGTAGGACTTTCATATTTACGCGATCAACCATATAGTAATCTATTTCGCATATATAAGTTGAGGTAGCGTTGCTATTAGTTTTTCGATTGGCCTTTTGTAAATCCTTGAGAGCTTTAGCTACGTCCGAAGTTTCATTAGCTAGCGCTTGAACAGCACGACGACCTGCAAATATAGGTATAAGAAAGAGTAGAAATCCACCAAATTTCTTTGGAACTTGTAAAATTCAAGGTTTGTTTTAAATTTCTTTTCCCATCAGCCTTTTTTTATTTTTTACAGCATCACGTGCATGCCTCAGAGCAGATTTGATAACAGTTTGTGTACCATTACTTGGCATAATTGATTTTTTATCTGCTGTAACGATTTTTCAGAGTCTGGTAGCAGGCTTTTTATTTTTAAGACCGAAACCAAAATTTTAATTTCATTACGCTTATTATTCCCCAAGTAGTTGCTTTTTCAGCTATATCTGAGTTTCTATCAAATATAAGTTTCCAAGCTTTTTCAGCTAATAATCCATCAGCTAAGTTTCCGACCTTAAAGTTTTCTTTATTTTTTTAATAAGCTATATCATGCTACACACACAGCGTCAAAAGGATTGATTCCAGAATCACCTAGAGCAAGTTGCTTTGCTAATTTCGCGCCTTGTCTACAATAATGGTAAAAGAAAGATCTAGCTCTAAAAGAATTAAACTGATTAATGACGTTATTTAGCAGTCCTATGTCATGGCTTGCCTCTTTCGAGGTTCGCATACGACTGAATTCAGGGTTTTCCCCGTAAATTATCATATCTGTTTAAAAGATACTTTCACAATGAAGAATGAACCTCTATAAATGTGACATTTATAGTTTTTAATTCAATTATAGTCAAGAACCAGTTTGAAACACAACCTGTGAAACTGTCTACCGATAATTTTGATTCGTTTAATTAAAATGAGAAAGAAGAAAGACGGCATCGACATTTGTTAGCGAACAATGTAAGACAAATAACTTTTGGACCTTCCAACGCTGGGAAAATCTTTGTTGGCTCCGTTAAGTCACTTAAATGTATAAAGCTTTGAAAACTGTTATATTCGCTTTAAACCTTTAAATCAAACAAAATATAAGTTTTTAGAGAAAAATCTTTACTCCGTAGATGACATTGAGTACTATCGTTTCAATGCACATGATGATGTTGTGATAACAAGCAGAGCTAATAAATATTCAGTGATTGTGTTTGATGATGTGGCTTGTATGAAGAAAAATATAAGAGCAGTTTTTTTTGTGTAGGTAGGCGCAAGGACGTTCACTATTTCTACCCGTGGCAGATATATACTCGTATTTATGAACATCTTATACGTGATAATGTTATTTCCTTTAGTTTTTCAAACAAGGTGAGATTATTCTGAAGCATGTACCTGTATACGACGATCATGTAAATACTGACATGCCTTGCTTACAATTTAAACATATCTGCTTAGCTTGTAGGTATGGTAATAAGTATGGATTTATAGTGATTGATGAGAATAGCAATCGTAACCAAGGTACATATACAAAAGTTTGTAATTGTTTCGTTAAGTTGGAAAAGCAATATATAGTCTGTAGCCGGCTCAATACGATGATCCGGTCTATATCTCGTGCACCCCGTGGGCATGGAGCAACCCAATGCCGGCCGTCTAATGTATTTTACCCGCAGCGGCCTTAGCATTTTTTGGACACACATGGATGCTTTTCAGGTTAAAAACCTGTGAGAGCTTAGCGCCTCCAAGGACACCAATGATCAGGAAAATTACCTTAACAGAATATTCCTCGCACAACCGTCGCAATTTTTTCTTGAAAATAATTGAATCTCTTTCTCTAGAAGCGTTAATCAGAGCGGTATTAAAGCTAATTGCGCGAATGTGACAGAGATGGCAATAAAGCACTCTTACTACCGCATTATACCTTTGGATGTTGGTCGTTCCAGAATAAGTTTCACAACTAGATAGAATGTGTCATAGATTGTCTGGATGTGCATGAAACCCTCTAAGGCTATCATCGTTGCGAAACAGAAGACTGAAGTGCATGCTTTTGTTCCTGTGCATAACCTTAAGTGATCCGATATCATGGGATCTGAACTAGTTCTTCGTCTATGGAGCTACTCCAAATTAATAGAAAACTACCAGAACGGCAAGCCTGTTCGTTGAAGATACTTTCTTCCTCGGCGAAAGTTCGATACACCAAATCTGCCGGATGAGACGTTTTATCTGCTTCAGAGAGTTTCTTCTACAAATTTTACGTCCTGAATGCGGCTCTGTGTCACGCTCATGCATGTTCTCAGGGTCTTCGGGGATTCTAATAAGTTTTCCTCGCTTCATATAATTCTTGGTAGTTGCTTTTTATGTAATTGCGAGAGATAGTGGCAATAATGTGAGAAAAAAGAGGAGTAGACTCATAGTGTCGCCCTAAAAAACACCTTTTCACAAAGGTAACGTCGTTAGTTCTCACACGATATTTTTCAAACGTGAGAGTAAATATAGGTTTTCAAAGCTGCATCAATCTCTCTATGCACTTCACGATGTTCGGATAAAAATTTAAGCCTTCCAACTGAAAGATGCTAAGTCTATGCGGGTTATTCACAAAATACGTGATACGTGTGAGGGATGCTGTATCTTTGCAGGCACATGTATCAATGAGCAGATTTTTCCGACATCATTCTATGTCTTTCTTTGAGTCGCGTTGTTCGTATATTTTTTGCCAAACATATCCGATTGTTCGAACGATCCTGTCATTTAAGGTAGCTGTGAATATCTTATACAGTCTGTTCATACAAGTGATTGGTCTGTGATTGTCTCTGAGCATGCACAACTTTTTGAATATATTTATATTCTCTGAGTCTTTTTTTAGTGGATTCTGAAATTCGTAGCCTTCTCTTAAAAATGCTTTGACTTTTTCTGGTTTAGGTGGGCGGTCAATAGTAACTGAATGATCTTAGAAGAGTTTAGATGGGTCAGAAAAATTGTTGGTTTTGTCTTACCCACCTCTTTCTCCTATCTAGACTTTTATGAGCATCAGCTAGTGCCCTTATTTTGTAAAAAAACATGCTTAGTTTGAGCGCGAACTGTCGAACTTTAGCGGCAAAATTCCTGCTATATGTTATTTAGTCAATCACACACCGAATGATTTCTCTTTTTTTATGATCAGCCCTTGGTTTTGTTTTACGCTTTGCATCCACCGAAGCTCTCACTGTCTTATACATACCCCAATTAATAGTCCACAGGTCGAATTGTTTGAAAAAATGTTGAAAAAGCTCGTCATCTAGGTCAGCCAGATCTTTGCGCATGAGAGAAATCTGGATGTTGATGTTACTCTAGGCCCTGAAGTATCGTTCTTCTTCAATGGATCTCTGACTTTATTTAATCTCACATCAGTGGACCCTCTCTTTCTGTTTTGCCGGCTTCTTCTGGCTATGGAATAATAGGTGCTTTGCTTACATAGCCCCTTATCCAAAGTTGTTCAGCATAGTTAACGTAAGGTTATTAACTTAAGGTATTCCTTAGTAGATTTATAGTCTACGCATGTTACATTTTTGCCTTACCTCTAATTTTTTCCCGACCTTCCCGTCAAGTGGGCTTGCATTGAAAATGATTGATTTTCTTAATTCATAAAAAAGATGTGAAATCAGAAAAATTGAGAAGAATTTAAATCTTTTGCCTAAAAGTTAAGTATGGTAAAATATAACATCAAATAAAATTAAGAAACCGTTCGCATTATACGTGTTAAGAACATCCGTAAAACATGTAATTTAAAATAAAAAATAAGATTTTAAATTATGTAATTTCCTATTTTTGTATGGATTCAAACCAAATTCAAGAACTAATGTTTCGTATGCATTGAAAAAAGTGAGTCCAGTATTTGGTCCTAAGGAGAGAACGTCTGGAAGACGTCTAATGAAGCAAGTATATTTGTAAAGTTAATAGCTGCGTAGAGGAAGACTAAGGAGAGACTACTGGGAGTATGTGAATGTGACTATGAAACGAAAAAATATAAAAAGTCAGGTAAATAGGAGAGCTTGCATTAAAATATGTATACATATAAAGGAGGCATTACAAATATAGAAATATAGGACAGGATTGTCATATAGGGAAAGATAGATGCATACAAAAGAGAGTTCTGTGCACTAATGAGTATAGGTAGAAGTTTTTCTTGTACGTGCGAGGCAAATTTTCATATAAATGTTAATGTCGATTTTTTAGTTAGTGTCTGTGTATTTGTGTGTCACTCGGCTTAAATCTGAGTGGAAAAATTATAAATACCTTTAGTTTTTCCATAAAAATTCTCATAGACGCGGTGGGACCACTAATCGTTGCAGTGTCAACTGCATCATGACAAATCACTTCAATGTCTGGGGGACATAATTTTTTTATGTATGTATGGCCAAGTCCTACTGTAGCTACAGTACCTGGAGTTATTTTAGATTCCTTAGAAGTCAAGCCGCATAAATATGCTGACACGATAGCTTGTTCTACAGTCAGGCACCCATCTGCGTAAGCACAGGCAATTTCTCCCACAGAATAACCTATTATATAATCTGGCGATATGCCCACGTGAGCAAGGAGGTCTGCAAGGCCAATCTTTAAAGTTTAAAATTGAAAATAAATAGTAGAATTATAGAACCATTATAGCAATAAAGTATATAATGTGCCACTTTTTAGTATGTAAATTTAGGGAGAAAATCTATCAATATAAAGAATATATAATATATGTATACCTGAATAGCAGTAATTCCAGCTGAAGTTTTGGCTATATCATCCATACCATTTGCGTCCCTGCTAGTTAAAATGTCATGAATATCTACGCCAAATGACTTTAGAGCAGCATTACATTTTAGAATAGCGTCAGCAAACACAGGAAATCGGGATAAAGCTTCTCCTGAGAAACGGACATATATTAAATATGGAACAAGTAGTCGGAGAATGAAAAAATATGACTAATTATAATTCATGGTATAAATTGCATTTATCACTCTTTAATAGTATCATAATATCACAGTGTTTCAATTTTCTGTACCCATTCCAAGCCACTGGGAACCCACTCCACTGAAGACAAACCAAATTTGTTTCTTGATGCCAGAGTGATACTTTATCTGTTTCATTTGACTTCTGTCAATATTACGACCTCCTATTACAGTATAGCCCCTGAAAGCATGTCCGTAGACATTCTCAGCATGAATATCGTGTAGCAAGCTAACATGTTCTGCATCTACTGGACGACTTTCGACCTAGTACGGATGAAATCGGAAAAAATAAATCAATGATTAAAATAAGATATTTCTGATTTCGCGTATCGTTAAAAACATACATCACTGAGTAATACATCAACTGCTAATTCCGTTCGCCCAGATACAGCAACGAGTCGTGGTAAGTCATCGTTAGGTAATCCATTATTAATCTTCTTCTTTAAATTGGACATAAGCACGACATGACCATTTGCACCTCCAAATCCAAAAGAGTTAACGGCCACGTAGCCCCCTTCCCAAGGAGTTAATTCACTGACTACTTTAATACGGCCTTCTGCTATAGCTTGTAGACCACGGCGGGCTTGTTTATAATGTAAATTTGGTGGAATATATCCCGATTCCATCGCTATAATAACCTGTGACAAATTTGAATAATACTCAAACTGAATGCTTGAATATGTGTAAAGAAAATACCTACTTTCTCTTCTTTCAATAAAATTTTTGTTTAGAAAAATTTAGTTAAAAATTAAACAGAAGTCCTCCCAGACAAAGTATATGTTGTCAGGAACAATGAGCAAACAATATACTACCCAGTTGGCTATTTAAAGTGAAAACATTTGTTGCTGAAAACGCACTTCAGATAAATAATTGTTTTGTTGTTCATTTAGATAATAATCATTCATTTTATTTCAAGGAGATTTCTTAAAACTATTTTTCGAAGATGATATTGCGCAAATGGGGACCTTTGGCTTTGACGGCCAAATGTGCTCTGTTTTTGCTATTTTCCAACATATGAAATCATATAGAAAAATAGCGATTTTGACGGGCCACTCAAATCACCCGATTTAACTTCACCAGACTTTTATTTGTGAGGTTATTTGAATTCCAAGGTGCACGCTTATAAGCCAAGGACTCTAACTTAATTGAAAGCCACCATACGATGTGAAATCACCGCTATATCGGCCAGAACATTGGACAACGTGATGGAAAACGCCGAAAAAAGCACATTTGGACGTCAAGGCCAAAGGTGCCAATTTGCGCAATATCATTTTCAAAAACAAGTTGGAAGAAATCGTCTTGATCTAAAATAAATTATTCTCTAAATTAGCAACAAAACAAATTTTTTATAAGTTTTTTTCAGAAACAAATGCTTCCACTTTGAATGACCGATCCGCTATAATTAAACTATTTGATACAATAACGCTGTCCTTCTATTTTTATAAGTGACTTATTTCTTATCTGTTTTGTATAAAACTTAATGAAAATAAATAAGACACAAATGAATGATGAAAATTCAAGAAGAGGGTTCTTGCACTTAATCGGTCAATTGATTCCTCTTACCTTAGCGACAGAACACAAACCGCTTGTCGACTCCGTGTGTCCCATATTAGATTTCACTGATCCGATTAGGAGAGGCGTAGTACGATCTTTGCAGAAAACTGATTCTATTGTCCGAATTTCTTCGGGGTCTCCAACTTTTGTACCTGTGCCATGAGCTTCAACGAATGCTACATCTTTAGGATTAACACCACATTCTTCATAACATTCTTCAATTAAAGCAGTTTGAAGTCCAGTCGAAGGGAAAGTAATGCCTTGTTCTTTATAGCCATCACAATTTGTTTTTGCGTGAACGAATGTAGCATAAATTCGTTTGGCGTCTTTAGCTTTTTGCAGATATAATACGGAAATTGACTCTCCGCGGACATACCCGTTTGCACTCTCATCAAAAGCTTTTGAACTTCCATCGTAGGATAAGACACCTGTTTTTAAAGGAGTTTAAATAGAAAATTTACATTTTATAGACTTGAATCTGCACCAAGGCATAGAGGTGTATTTGCAAATGAGGTACTAATCTTGAATAGCATCCCACTTAAATACTAGATCTCTTGAGACAATTTTTCATTTATACGTATATCGGAGTCTCCAGATGATCTCGGTGAAATCAAATAAAAAGATGCTCATTCGAGAAGACTACATGAAAAGATGCTACGAATGAAACAACCAAAATCAAATGCAAATGAAACAACTAATCCAGGGTCACCCTGGGAGTAATAACAAGTGCCTTAGCATGTTGTTGATACTCGGATATGGATTTGAGATCATCAGTACAATCACTTTAAAGGAATATAACGAGAGTCAATTTTCGTACTTTCGTTCTCAGGTTTCGACTTCTAGCCTTTACTTTCACTTGGACTGTGATGTTGTTGCCAGCCGAAGCCAAAATTTCAATAATGAATATCGTTCGCTTATCCAGAAGTTCTAGAGAACGATGTCAGGAGTCGATGATGCAATAGAGACTGCTGTGAAAAACTCCCGAGTGTAGTCACTTCGTTACATCTCATTCTAATTCATTGACTTTTTATCCGCAGCGAATTCGGTAGGGCAGAATCGTGATAAACACCGTGAGAGCGTCAAAGATACTGTCTGCGAACATATGTCTTTACTATTCGAACCTTTTGAAGTAAAATGCGGCTGCGGTTTATTTAGGTGGAAACTATATCGTGCTGGCACGCGAAAATATAGCTTTCTGTGCCTTAATTAAGTTCGAATGATTTGAGGAAAGTGAGCGTCCGCGGCTTTGGTAAGGATCGCTATTTTGCCACACATCTCGTAGTTTCTAACCATTTTTAGGAGAGAATATGTTCCATCTACCATCATCAGGTAGTCTTGTTAAGGGTTGTAAGCTCGTGATTTATGCATGAGGCACAGTACGGCTCCAAGAGTGCTCCACTAACATTTTTGCCAGTGTTACGGTGTTGGCCGTAACCCTGTTCTGCCGTACGCTTCGAGCAAGACAGAGTCAATTTTCCAGAAAGAGAAGTGCCGAATTTCCAGGAACTATGGGTTTCGGACAGCCGTTTCTATTCTACACTCGAAGCCGGATATAATTCGCTAGGACTTTTAGAAACAAACTGTATTCGTGATCGAGTTTTTGGCTACGGCCGACTGCAACATAACAGTGAAGAAGAAGGATACAGAGTAGAAAGAGGAGAGGGTGGTTATGATCTGCGATGGACTCAATACGATAATCCGCAAAAGTTTTAGCATTTTGTTAACACCATGACATGCTTTTCAGGCTAATAACTAGTAAAAGCTTGGTACCTCCAAGATAACTGATGCTCACGACGACTAGCGTAGCATACTATTCTGGTTATACTTTTCGCAACTCTGTTTAAGATTTTTTACCTCTCTTTCTGAAAAACACTATACGTCCCGCATTAAGTCATGAAATATACGGCCTTCTTGCATCAGTTAGACAATTAGATGGTATGGCTTAAAACGTGGCGACAATATGCTAGAGTGGAAATGACACCTTCTTGACACGTCAGAATAAAACTTTCTATGTATGACTTTAATCTGGGTGTTTTGAGGTAAACAAACGTTAGTTCATACAACATCGACTAATAGTTTAGATTTTTGTGGAATATGCTGTGTATTGCACAGCATATGTGTGCATCCTCTTGACAAGAAGCTGTTCGCAAATGCTTTTCCTTGTGTTTTCTTGATTTGTGCTTCCGGAAGTCAGCCCTCAAGATGAGTAATGTTTAATGCATTTTTCTCACCCTTGATTTTGAAGTCGAAGCCAAGTGTTTAAGTGACCTCCTCCGCTGCATTACACAGAAACGATCCTTTTTCCACTTCTTCGTATTTACTAACAATTTTAAAAATATTAACTGATGCATTTGCCACTATTTTTGCTTTACTTAGAATATTCCAATAATGAAGACTAGCAAGATGTAGTATGTCGCGACGACATTGAGGTCGTAAGCTGTAAAGTTGCGAGACAGGCGATATAAGGTGCATGCTTTTTTCACTTTCATAACCTTTGGAGACCCGATATCCAAGGATCTAATCTCATCCCTCGGCCATAGAACCACTCAGAATGAACAGAAAACTACCGGGACGGCGAGTATGTTGATGGCAGATATTTTTTTTTTCGCTTATATTTCATAGGGCAAAATCTTTCGGATAAGGCGTTTGTATTTGAATCCAGGAGAATTCTTAATCGATGTTGCATTCTGAACGCGGCTCTGTGGTATGAACAGGTAAACAGATGTCTCTCTAGCGCCAAAGTGTCCTATAGCGCATCTATCGACGAGATCAGGGTCTTCCAGGATTACGTTAAGTTTTCCTAGCTCCAAATTAACCTTGGCGCGTAGATCTTGAGATCATCCACGTAAAATTCATGAGTGACCTTATGCTTTCGATTTCTAGTTTCGCCACAGCAGTAGCCTTGGAAATGGTAATTTGCGGAAATGGTAACTTGGGTTAAAGGAAACTTCTTTAACTTCTTCGACTTATTTGACTTCTTTGACTTCTTTTCATGCCTTTTAATATTTTTGTCACCTGCTTGGTGCACCTGCTTGAGGGCACTGCACAGCTTCTTGTAGTTATTTGTGTTTTCTGAGTCTTCTTACAGTGGATGTTGGACTTTGTAAACTTCTCTTCAAAATACTTCGACCTCATCTGTTCTGAAAAGGGGCTCGGCAGTTAGTAGATGACATTGGAAGAGTCGAGATGGGTCAGAGAAAAACAGTTAATTGTCTCTTACCTACTTCTCTCTCCGCTCTAGACTTATCCTGACTTCCGACAGTATCTGCAGTCTGTCAATGATATATTGCCTAATGGTGACCACAAATATCTTATAGTAAATAACATACTGAATGCGGATTTCGTACTATTTTGACCAGCCTTTCTTTGAGCTGAATTTATGCATTACAATTTATAGTACGGAGGTCGGATTTTATGGAAAAATCTTCACATTATTCGGCATCTAGTTCAGCGACATATTTGGGCTTCAGAGAAACCCGGTTGTTAGTATTTTTCTCTTTTAAAAAGCGTTGTTCTTCCTCTATTGAATGCATAACCGCGGTTCGTATCAGTTTTGCCTCTCTTCCTCTGTTGCCAACTTGTATTGGCTGCAGTAGAGTAGGCGTTCCGCTAATATAACCTCTTCTCCGGAGATCCTCGGAAGGATTTCGCCGACGTTGACGCGAAAAATTCGAAAGCTCTGGGTGTTTCTCGCACCACATAGCATGCAGTCGTGCTATGCAAATTTCTCGTTTAGTGGCTTTACTGGTATCGTAGAACCTCAGCAGGTAGTACTTAAGTCATTCCGTCCACACAAAAACATTGACATTTTGCCGGTTCATCGCAGTGACTCTGCCTTCATTGGCTCCGTCCATTCTAGGTTAGTCTTCATTATTCTTCGAGCCATCGTCAAAAGACCTGCGCGATCCATTGTTTTAAACTGCACTTACTACAACTATGCTTAGTTTTATAATTATTGTTCCCACAAACAGCTAGCGAAAGAGTTTCTTCTATCCTTGTAGATCATCGCATTTAAATTAGGTCTGCCAGCTCTGGGCGGTCGGCCAGTATAAGAGAGTCACTTGGGGGTTATTTCTTTAGGACCCTCCGCAGACCACAACCGTAGGCCCTTCGGTTCGATTCTAGAGAAACCGTAACCAAAATCGAAATATATATTCAAAGATGAAATTCTTAACTATGATAGCCAGCTTTAGGCTCATATTTTGTATTTTTATATTTTTTGGTTTGTCTTTATAGATATTTTTTTAATTTCCTAGCATCTTCTTTGGTCAGAAAGTGCTTCCAAAGCATTGCTGAGCGCGCGCGCGCGCGTGTGTGTGTGTAGTTTACGTTCGTTTTGAAATACAGTTCAAACGTGAATAAAGCGTTTCAAAATTCTTCACAATATTACGCTCTCTAGCATTTCTTTTTATTTGAATTTAATATTTCTACTCTATATTTTATTTAGTTCATATAATTGTTTGAATATATTTAATCTGTAATATTCCTTATGTATATTATTGTAATGAATTATACAAAGACTTAAATTTAAAAAAAAAGATTTATTTGTTAATTTCTTTATTTGTTTGCTTATTTTATTAAACACAAATCAAAATATATTGATATAAATATCGAATTTAAACGCGTAAATACATATTTAAAATATTTAAACGTACGAATCACGCGATGCTCCAACGAGCGCTCAATGTTACGTGGGACAACTTTGCATAAATTACTTTCTTCTGCTTCAAAATTTCCCGGAAATTAGTCGACACAATACTTAAAATATTAAGCAAAGTCAGCTGGCTGTATGTGGACAAAACCCCCGTCAGCTAGCGTATTATATATATATAGTAGGTGAGCGCCACTTGTGCCTGGCTCCATTTTAGACATTTCACTGTCTCAGCTGACGGGTTTTCCACCCACGTAATCCAGCTGACGATTATTTTCATGAAAAATGGCATGTAAATGATCATCTGACGAAGCTTGAAGCTGAAGGAAATAATTCAATTAATTGTATTCTAACATGTTTGCATGACCAGGTGACGGGTTTTCCGCCTACATAGAGCCAGCTCACGGTTTTTTTTCGTCTGAATGATATATTATCCATCATATCACAAAGCTTCAAGTGAAAGGAAATCCTAGAAAACTTTTGTTTTACCTGTTGAGGCGACTGCCATTGCCACACCCACCTAAAGTTCACCAGCTGAAGCTAACTACACGTACATTACACCTGTCTGCAGCATTCCGCAAATTATTGGGCGGAAGGAAATTATTAACAAGACAATTTCGGCTGCAGCTGGACTATTGGATTTAGGAAATCGAGCTTTAAGTCGAACACGATGAGTAGTTAGATTCATATATGATATGTGTCCGTTCGCAAAGAAAGGGTGCAGACGCGGAAAAAATTCATTTCCAATTTCTTAAACCAATCTATAGTTTTTTATTTACTCTATCATGGTAAAAATATTATTCTTATACCTAAAAAATTCTAATTGTTATTAAACTGAAAATTGAGGCCCTTTTATGGAATTACCGTATTGGGCAGCTTCTTCAACCAATCCTCCTGTAAAATGAAGCTACGGCGCGTTAGTTCCCTTTCTTTGCGGACCGTCAGGTATGCTAATATCGATTATAAAGCTATGGATAACTAGGAAACAAGAGGAGATAGTTAGTATCTCATTAATTTTATGAAATTATAGTGAAATTATAGTGCAACATCATGTTGTTTAATTATATTCTAAGCTGTAACTTTTTTATTATTTTTTAATCCTTTCGTTACGAAGGTTCCAGGAAGTCGATTCAACAAGAATTTCAGATTACAATAGCATTGAATACTTTTCAATTTTGTTTGCTTTTGTTTGAAATAGTTTAATATCTATGTGTATATTTTTCATGCGTTTTTTTGCTTCAATTTTGGTCTTTTATAAAATAATGGTTTCATATAATTACCTAAACGATAGAATTGTAGAGACACGAAGGGATGAAGGCACAAATTTGCAGCCCCGACTATAGCAGAATTACAGCTTCCATTTCGAATGGCTCTTAAAGCATGTTCCATGGCAAAAAGGCTAGAACTACAAGCTGTGTCTACTGCATAGGATGGGCCAGTAACACCAAGCCAATGAGAAATTCGATTTGCAAGCATGGATCGGTCACATGCATTATACCCATATCCGTCTACCTGGAAAATTTTTCGGAAGATTTATATATTATTATTATTATTATTGATTATTTAAAAATAATAATTATTAAAATTAATATTATTTCAAAATTTTTTGTATTAATATACCCACATAAACAGGAATAGTAACTAAATACGGGTTTCATGATAACTAAAGACAGAATATGATATTTTTATATCACGTTCCCTTGAGCTTATACCTGCGTTATTTTTAGACTGTTGAAATTGACGCTATTTCCCTGTTTTATGTCATTACGAGCAAGCCAGTTGGCTAAAGCTGCTAAAGAACTTTATCAACTTTATGAAATCTAATGGGCTTCAACCCGTTTTTCCTGCATATATTTATCTTGCTGTTTTTAGCCCCGGTTAATTTGATGAAAAAATTTCCTAATTGTTTAAATAATCTCATCAATAAGTGTGGTTGCGCATTGAAAAAAATATTTGAATTTACACATACAATTTTTATGTAAGAAACCTGCTATAATCTGTTTTTACAAATAATTTCTAAATCCCGCGCTGATTCTATCTACTATTTTTCGTAAATTGTGAAAACAATTAAAGTATTTTCTTATAAGTAATTTAATGCAACCGGAAGCTTTGCTTTTTTTCTATTGCTAAACCAATACATTCTTTTATAATCTAAATTTTTTACCCGTAGATCTAACCGCATTTATTATCGGAATCTGATCATTATATTTTCTTTTATTCAATTTAAATTTAAACCAGTAGATTTTTTTAATCCTATTCTTAATGCTGATTTATTTTTGATGATTTTCCACTATTTATTTTCTTAATCAAAGTCAAATATCTAGAAGTAAATACCATTATTTGCTGAATCAGAACGATGATTATTTTCTATTCTCTTATTAAGCTAATTTCTCGAACAAATCATCTATTCTAATTTTTGAAAAATATCGCCTTTCATACACAGATCAAACATTTCCTTTAATCTCTCTTACAGGCTGTCGCCCTTAAAGTTCAATGATCTTAATGCAAATCGTAAGGTATGTGTATAGCAAAGACCCTTTTCGAAATTCTATCTAATTTTGTTAACCCAATAACTAATCTCTATATAAAATATATTTTCTATTATTCACAAAGGCAACTCTAAATCAATTTTACATGTTTGTGGTGTTAGCTGTAATGAGGCATGAAGAGGTGATACAGACCTTTCTCAATATTTGCTCGCAAAATAAAAGGGGCCTGAGTCGAGTCGCTCTCTGACTACAGGTGCTTGCCTACCTGTATCGGAAGGGACAGGGGAACGAAGCATAAAATCGAATACACATACTGAAAACTGGAGTTTACTGGACTAAACAGATCTCCTCTTAAATAGAAAATTTTATTTATCGGCTTTTATAATACCTTGAAAACGAGAAATATTCTCGAGGCTTTCTTTTAAAGTTGAACTGTTTTTTTAACCAGATTTCAACGGTAGACCGTGTTCTGGTCTTCAGATAGTCTCAAAAATGTCATAAGGCAATATAAGAATTACATTCAAAGGGCCACTCAGCCAAAATAAAAGGGAGATTCAATTTTAATAAAGAATGTTTCGTCTTTTGAACTTAGAGTATTTACTAGGGCATATGCTCACTAGAGATTCGTTTTTTATCAGTGCATAAAAATTTTCGGTAGAACATGTGAAGCCTTGATTAGCATAGACTCAACAGAACTTCAGAAAAGAGGTGCCCTTGCATCTGCATTTAGAAGTACACTTTCCTTCCGCTCTGAAGATCTTTAGGTTAAAAGAAAACTTTTGAACTTAGCTTTATAAAACCTAAGAGCTCAAGATTTTCCAAGTTTCTTGAGGAGATGTAAAAGACGAGGACAGCGAAGAGAGTTTCTTGGCTTCTCTTGAAGTACTCCTCAAGAACTCTTGCTTATCCCACGCAACCCTCCAACTATCGATTTTGAATCGAGCGGTCGTTTTCATGGATGAAACTGTCTGCCTGTCCCTTCGATTAAGTAGGGAATTTTGCTTAAGTAGAGACATTGAGCTGCGACCCACTGTTTACAATTTAATATAGAATTATCTTATACTGATTTATGTTCTAGGCTTTTAGAGATAGGGATTAAGATTCAATATTTCTATTGTGATAATCACAGGAACTTGCCTTTGCAAATTTTAATTTTTGGGATTGAAACAGTTGAAATCTGCTAAGTACTGTAATTTTACAATATAAAGAATTTGTTATTCTGTTTTGCCGGAAAGAAATTCCGAGCGTGTAAATCTTAACATTTACAGCCCTTTGATATTTGTTATAAAATTATTAAAACTGTCAAGAATTTTGTAAAATATAAAGAGGATTAGTGACCTTTGAAGGACTTCTTATAGCCTTGAAATAATCAGGATTTTAACTGTTGCAGTCGAGCGAACCGAACTCTTCTAGAAATCAGAATATGACATTTTAAGACTGATTTTAAAAAACGCCTTATTAGACATATATTTCCGCCTTCTTTAGTTTGCATTTATTTTTACGAAGGTATTGTGATATAATTCTACCAGTTTCAGACAAAAATACGCCTTGATATTATCGCTGTTTTTTTTTGATTTTTTCAGATACGTATAAACTTCTTACCTGTAATTTTTCGTAAAGCCAAGTCTTTTCCGTTTCTGAAAAGCAGGCCGCAATAAATACTCCTGTTTTCGTTCCCCGTAGACGGCTAGGATTAATTCCAGCATCAATGATGGCTTCATATGTGTGTTCCAAAAGCATTCGGCTCATAGGGTCCATTGTGTGAGCCTTTTTGTAATTTATGCCAAAGAATGAAGCATCAAACTTGTTAATATTGTTTACTTTTCCAGTACGTTGAGGGATTTCAGGATGATCTATAACATTTGAAGACGAGAATGAACCTCCATTCGCATCCTATTAACTTATATAATGCGGTCTTAATGGCTTACTGCCCCAATATATAATGCAATATAATGTTATTATTTTATTAATATTTTTCTAAAAATGCATGGTTTCATGGCTACGTGAAAAACACTTGGATTCTTTGAGTCTGCACCTTAAACTAAGATTTTGTGATTAGACTTTTGATAAATCAACAAAACGTTTTTTTTAATAATACAAACAAAGGATCCCGCATAATTGACATTTTAAATTGCTTATCTTCTTCTGTGCTGTGATATTTGAGAAATCAGGATCTAGAAAAAGAGAAAACCAAGAATATCGATCAAATCTGACTAAATAATTATTCCTGTAGACATCTTGTTTAAAGGACTTTTCAAAATTTGTTTCGATTGTTCTTGGGTACGAGGCACTAATCACTGAAAAGTTTGAAATCTTGAAACCATGAATGCGACACTCTTAATATAATACGTATAGAGAGTTCCAAGAATTTGTTGAGATTGCTGGAAGTTCCAAGATCGTCAAAATTTCTCGCGATCGGGACTCTCCGGGAGAAATGAGCGTCTGAATGAATACTCCACATTTGGCGAAAGATTTACATGATTTCTAAGAGTTCCCAGAGTTTCCTATGGAGTTCTCTCAAGATTCAAATGTGGCAATGCGAGATATCTTAGTGACTAGCTATTTGCTTGACTACGAGGGTAGTTCAATAAGTCCTTAGAATGACCAACAAATGGCGCGCGAATCGCTCTAAATCATCTGTTTTCAGTCAGCACCACTCCCGACTAGATATATTATGCAGTCACAGTCCACATCTTCTGAGTTTACGTGTTTTTATAACCAATTGAAAAAAAATTGTTCGTGAAGAAAAATGGAAAAAACGAGTTCAGAGCGGTAATCAAACATTTTCATTTAAAGGGTTTAACTCCATATGAGATAAAAAATGAAT
>NC_046666.1:86011184-86012412 GCF_010883055.1 Belonocnema kinseyi | reverse complement strand
GAAAAGCGATTGACCAAGTGTATAGAGCTCCGAGGAGATTATGTTGAAAAATAAAAAAAAATTTACCCAAAAAAAATTGTTTTTATACTTCATTCTAAGGACGTATTGAACTACCCTCGTAATTTGCATATTATTTTCTCATTTCTGTAAAAAAAACTTAAATAAATTGTTAATTTGTTATAAAATATGCAGATTGTAAACTATCACCACATAAAATAAAATACCTGAACAATAAAATTTATTTCGTAATTTAATCAAATTCGGTTTGGTAAACTGGATTAAGTTGATTTGATTTAATTTGCTCCGATCAAGTTAAATTTACGTTTGGCTTGTTATATTAATTTTAGAAAATATTGATTTAATTGAACAAAATATTGATTTGTTTTAAAATGTATGGTTTTTACTGTATTCAATTATGTATACTTCTTTAAATTAAACTAAGAAAACTTTTAATAAAATTTTGCAAATTTTATTAAGGAAATCGTTTAGTTGACTCAAGCATACTCTTTTTTATCTCAATGATTGTAAATGCTTGGGTTAATTCAATACGAATTTATTCGGTTTAACAAACTATTTTGCCGAGTTTAATAATTATCTTGTTATATTTTGAAAAATTTTGTCTACCTTTTCTATGCAATAACCCACTAGGCCATATCAACATATCTCAAAAGAAATTTTTTATGTTTATTTTGCAATTATTAATCATTTCATTTACAACTGCTGCCTATTATGAGGTTCCATTTTCTAAAAAAGGCCAGATATTTGATCCATTTTTATTACTAAGATCATAAAAAACTTATGTGCATTTATATTAAACATATTAAAAAAAGTATCTTCATAAATGTATGAATCTTTCCTTTAAGGTTTCAATGACATAGAAAATTCATTATGGATCTTTTGTGGTTCCTGTGTTGTTAAATATCAAGGCAGGTTCCAATATTTAGTAGTTTAACCAACCAATGTAACTACATCAGATTGAACATTTTTAACACAACATTTTTTAAATTCTGATCATAATATCTTCAATCAATAAGATTGGATGATTTATGCGATAGCACGTCAGCCTTTTCCAAGAAAGAGACCGGAGCTTCGATCCTACTGTTGGTACCAATAAAAATTTTGTTATTTACTTCTACCGTTAGTTAGTCTCCTCCCAAAAAAAGAGAATTGAGAAGAATTTGAGAAGACTTTGAAAAGAGTTGTTGATCTCATTGCGAAAGGGCTCCAT
>NC_046666.1:86002666-86011084 GCF_010883055.1 Belonocnema kinseyi | reverse complement strand
GCACCCAGCAAGTTGGCTGAATCTGTTCTTCTAACTAATAATAACAGAGCGACCGCTTGATTCACTTGAACCTGACTTTTGCTTCTCCACGACGGCCTGGCTAGGAAGGCTGTCTGATTTCAGAGTGAATGAGGCTCACTTTGCTATTAAGAGATTCGTTCCATTCACTATGCTATATGAAATATCCTTAGTTTTAACCTTGACCATTATCTTCATGGTTATTTCAAGGTCACCTTTGTTTTTTTAATGGAATAGCCCATTTTTGACATGAAAGTTTTAATGAAAGTTTGAATGAAAGAGGGGAAAATTTTACATTAAAAAGTGTAGTTCATGTCATAGGATCGTTCTTACACGAAGTTCCATTGCAGTGAATACAAATGATGGAGCACTTCAACCCTGCTTTTCTGCAGCTGCATGCTGTCCGCATCCTTTCTTGCTTTGACAGGAGAGGAATTTCAGAACAACTTCTGAAGCAGGATCTTTGGTTGTCCTGACTGCAGTGAGTTTAGCCTTGGTTCACTTCCATCCGGAGTCTTCTGGATTCTTCATGACTCCGAATCAAGTTTGCATTTCGTGGTAAGTGCGAAGATGATTCTGCCATGCTGTTTCTGCTTTAGGTGGAAGTGAAGCAAGATCCATGCAACTCTTTATCGTCGATCTCGTACAATGTTGATACCGGAGAGAATCCAAAAAAATATCTCATTAAGACAAACAATCTCTTCCTTGAAAACTTGAACAGCCTGTTTTAAGTTCTCAGAATATTTGAGCACTTTCATGAACTTGTTCTTACCTTTTCATATTATTCCATTTGATATTTTTTGCACATAAATTTTATTTTCTACACATCTTATTTATATAATAATTATTAAAAATAATTAATAACTTCAAAAAGTGAATTATATGTGTTTCCAATAGAAACTAAACAATATCTAGTACTTTATGGGACCATAAGGATAGCGTATACATAATTCTATAAAATATACTTTACTTCACCCGGTTGTAACTCTGAAACTATTCACTTTATACAAAAATGTTTTCCATGAAAATTGTAGAGAATTTAGTTCTCTGCAATTTTGAAAATGACGACTTTTAGTTTCCGATGCCCCAAAAAAAACCTTATTTCCAAAAAATTTATTTTTGGCACCTTTTTTCAAGATGGCAGAGCGATCCGCCATTTTATTTTTGTGCAAATTTCGTATGTTACATGGAACACCAAAACGAACGAAAATGCACACTAACTTTTCCGGGTTTAATGCAAGGAAGAAAAAAGTAATCAAAATGATTAAAGAGGAAATGCATTTTGAAACTAATATTACAACCTAACTTACGAAAAACTTGAAGCATATAGTTTACCAAAGTTTTAAAATTCGGATTTTCTGTATTTCCCAGAAAAACTTGAACGACGTTATTAAATCTGCTTCAAGCTTTTTCTCCGACGAAAATAACCTCTTTCAGTTTTTCATAACTTAAGTCAGGGGCCTCCGCAATCTGTAGGTACAGTGTGACCCAAGATCGCTATGCCCTTTTCAAGATTCACTAATTTTTTCGACGGGAATACTGAGAGGAAAATGATCCCTCGAAAAAAATACCTTTTGTAAGAACCCTTTTTTCTGGTATAACTTGACGGAAATTGATATACAAAGTATTTTAGTCAATGTGTTTGAACTAAGAAATGGCTCATAATTGTTCACAAATAAAATTTTCGACATTATTAATATAGATAATTTGAAAAAATACTAATAATAAAAATAAGTGGTAAAAAATAAGGTAAAGCGTTTTGACAGTTCTGGGTCAAAACTGAGTAGTTCCGAACTATTGACCTGGGATCGCTATTAGATACAGGATGACCTGTAGAGGCCTTTAGAGACCCCTGACTTAAGGGTACACATTTTTTGCAAAGATATTTGAAACATTTTCCGTCTTTGTTTAGAGCTTTTACAAACTGCTTCATGAGCCCTTATTTAATATGGCGTGGGGGCAGAAATACTTTTGCTGGATCGATCAAAGACTCATAAAGTACGTTTCTTGAACCAGGTTCTAAATTCTCTCTCGATTTCCAATTATTTTTTATCCAGTGTTTAATTCTTGTCCTGCTTTTCCACTCGTATAAGAAAACAATTATACTTACTAAAACCAGAAGTAGTCCTATAAATTTTAGGTCACCATAAATCGAACTTTGAAGTTTATCACATTGTATAGAGTCGATAAATAAGCGAAATTCTTATGCATTTTAATCTTTGAGCCCCAGAGTTTATATTAACTTGGGGATACCATTATTTTCAATATTTTCATTTTCAAGGCATAAAGAAATTTCTGATTGGATTTGAATTGACGAAGAATTTAAATCATGCTCAGCTTCATGAGGAATTGGCTTTGTTACCGTCGAAACATCTGCATAATTTATTTTTATATTTACTATTACATCCGTCAATTTTTGTCACACAAAAGTACCAAACCTCATGTACTCGGGATTCCCGCCATATCATGGGAATATGAAAAGGCAAATGTTTTTCAGCACCATTTCTCTAATGACTTAATGCAGCGTAGCAATTTTTGCAAATAATATGTGAAACCCATGATTTATCTTGGTGAGCGATTTCAAAGGAAAATATTTTTTATAAACATCTTTGACGAATTTTGATATTTTATATTTTTCTTTACTTGTACAATACTTACCACAAGCATAACAGAAGTGATCGGGATCATTAATACATACAAAACTTCAAGACATAATTCAGAACAAGACATGGACAAAACTAAAGTTGATGTAGGTTCAAACGGATAAAATAAAAGACACAAACAAAAGAAACGATGATTTAGCTGCAGAGTAACAAATGACTGTCGAATAGAATACCGAGAACACGAAAGACTATTTAGGGGAGAAGAACAAACGAATGTCAATTTAAACTTTAAAAAAATCCACCGCCATATTTTATATGCCATTTTGAATTTTTCAAATGTAACTGCATATTTGTGATTAGCGACCGTTAAAACCCCCGAGTAACAAGTTTCAAGCAAATGCGATCAAATTTTTGAAAAAATAATCAGCCATGTTGGATCCGCTATTTAAATTTTAAAACCCTAACTGCAAATGCGTAATCAGAGATCCTTGAAACCTTTAAGCTTTGCACATTTTATCATGCTTGGGCGTGGGTATAAGTATGTTAATATCCATTCTGTTTTCATTTTCTTCCTCCGCCCCTGAAGAAAAACACACTCCCCGCTCTAAGGGCGTAGGCAATTAATTTAAAATAGGGCTCATTTGAAAGAGCTTGTTTAAGCCTTTAATATATGATATTAGGAAAGTTTGTAGCATATCATGGTTCGGCTCTACAATTTCTCAAGAATGGCTGAGCATACCGTTTTTAGGGGTTGCAAACTCTATTTTCGCATAAGCGTGTCATGATAGAAAGTTTTTGAAACCCGATTCGTGTTCAGCACGCAAAATTCATTCGGAAACACTAGGTGCCATCTTATTTGCATAAAACATTTAAATTTGCAGAGCAGTGTAATCGAAGTAACTATACTCGCCAGGAACTTGGTTGACACTGAATTGTCAGGAAACAGGGTTCGAACCTGCTCAACAAAGAGACATCATGCAATTACCTGACTACTGACTCCAACGAAAAAAGTACGGCCCGAAACTAAAAACCGAGGAAAAATTTTAAAAGAATAAGCATTGGGTGAAAACCATTCTGTCAACAATGAAACCTGAAGGTCACCCTAATGAAAGATAATAACATCAAATTAATTATTAAAAACTCACAAGAGCATGAAGCAAGTATTATGTCGACCCAATATTATTATCTCGCGCCAGTCAACAAAAATTACATCTTTGAAATTTATATAAGGAAATTCAGCACTTCATCACGACGAATTCACGTAACATTTTTTTGTGATTTGGAATCTCGATATCTTTCCTGAAATGTTATTGTTCCCGTAGCGAAATCGTATACCCTCCATTAAGCTACAAGTGGAAAAATATATTATGTCACGCGGAGCGTTCAGTATTGTGAAGCTGGGTTTTAAACCCAATCTCTAATGAGATACAGAAACAAGAGAACAATTTTCTTTCTCTTTTGGATCACCAGATTTAAATTATTTATACTTATAATCTAATTTAAAGTGTTTGATAATTAATAAAGAAATTTAGCATTTATCTCTATAATAAACAAAATATAGTCCTCATATGGACATTCAAATCTAAGAAAATCCAGCAGGAAATACCAAGAAGCATGATACCTCTGTGCCACGAGTATTCTCGCCTCTGGCCAACGCATGCAGAGGGAAAATGAGTAAAAGTATAAAGCCACAGACCAGGCTGGATAAAATGCGAACTATGATATAATACGCTATCACCTGTAGCAAACCTAATGGGGTTATACTGTCTTCTTTTGCAGAGAGTTATTATTGTGGACTATGCGTCCTATCAATCTAATGTGCATTAATCAATTTAACTTGGTAACGCGAATATATATCAGGAAAGCTTCATATGTTTGTTGTAAGAGAGAACCGCAGTCCTTCTCTTAGAGCTGGTACTCTACTGACGCATCGGAAGAAAAAACAATTTCCTTGTCGGGAGCGGATATTTCACAGCTCTGGTAGCCAGTTCCGGTAGCCAGGTAAGTTCCCACTTCAGTGATACCAGTGCTACCAGTGCGCTTCGCTGCTAGTGTTGATTTTACGAGATTTTGCGGCATATTGCTTACTATGTCGGCAAAGTCTATCCCATTCTTATACATTGGCGATAAGCTTAGTTGCTTAACGATGCTACTACTCATCTGCCCGCTTTTTAAAGTGAAACTTAGACTGGGTAGCTTTTTAAATAGCTAGTACCCGGAAACGTAATACTTGAGCGTTACACCTGACCCCATGAGCTATATGTAATGCGAGCTAGGTGAAGTTTCAATTGAAAAATAATAATAATAAGAGAAGTGGAACGTGAGTATCGCACTTATTGTTTGAATGTAAGTGAAGATTAGTTTATTAAGTTCTCTAAGTTTTAATTGATAAATTTTTTTGAGAGTGGCGTTTTCGCGTTATACTTATGTATTTTAGAACATTGAATTAAATTGTTGTAGTTCTTTTAGACTTGTCATATTTCCTTAGTATATGTTGTCCGTGTAAAAGTTTTTGATCTAATTTTCAAACGGATACGTAGCGGCGAGGGTATGATTTTTCGTCAATTAATATAAATTTATGCTTATACAAGTCTTGCTGAATTGGTTGGTGAGCAGAGATATCGCAGCAAGAGTCAGTGTTCGGTTTCGTTTATTTATCAAAACATAGAGTAATATTCTCATTGGGGGAAAATAATGGTTCGTTAATCAAATCAAGTGTTTTATTATCGCTTGTTAATTCAACAGAATCTTCCTTTTCTTGAAGAAAATACATGCTTTTATCTAGTTTACAAACATAACTTTTGTTATAATCTTTTTCCGATTCAATTTGTGGTGGAATGGTTAATTGTTTTTCTGATTACTTAAATTGGAAGTGTCGACTGATTGTGCAGTTTTTATTTTGTCAACCGTACAATTAATTATTGGTTATTTTATTTTGTTTTTAAGTTCTGAAGTTGCGTCTTCTACGAGAAGTTCTTCGCATATGTTATTAAATTCGATTTTTTTTGCATTTGTCCCCGTGTCAGTTTCCACCTTTGTGTTCATAGATAAAATGGGGCTGATCCGTTTCCCGAAGGTACTTCATTATGATCATGGTCATTTAAAAATTCGTTTTCCGCTTCTGATTCGTTTTCATCCACGACAGATTCGAGAAAATGAACATGTTTATTTTCGCAAAGTGGCTTTGTGCAGGACCTGTTTGTGTTTTGAGCTTGTTGACTACCTTCAGACGCTGTATAATTTTTTTTACTATCATTACGGCGACACATACCACTTTGCACGTTTCTACGCGAAAATTGGTCTGCAAAATCTTTTTTAGTTTTCTACACTCGATCAAGAGTATTTGAGTTTGAATTTCCGTGGGTTGCATCATTACATTATTCTTGCACGTCTTTCCATCCGCCGTTGCGATATCCTGCTTGATGTTCTAATTGTCTCTGCTTTGCATTTCCAGCCCAGTACAAGATGTCAGCTTTCGGTTTGTCACAGTTCATGGGGCTATTCCAAATGGCCTGTGCACCGTAGCCTTTGCTGTCGGACTTGAGTGGCTTGCATTTTTATACGCAACACTTGGCATCATCGGATTGCTAGATCAACTAGTGCGTCTCGCGTAATAATGATTTGGATTTAAACCGCCGGCTTGATCAAAAGTTTTAAGTAGAGTAAAGTGGGGCGAAAGGCCCATGGGGCGAAAGAGCCATTCGTTTATCACTCGACAAAAGTGACGCAGATGGCAATTTAAATGAATATATCATCGATCTTCACAGATCCTGTCAACAATTGTTTATGAAACAGGGCCTATCCCCAAAAATTTATCTCTGCTTTTATTTGTTTTAAGCGCCCCAGATTTTAGCTACAAAAATTGCTGGGAAGTATTTTCCGAACCACAATAGTGTTCTGAACAAGAAATGTTAGTTTATTTTCCTCGGTATACACCTAATTTAGAGTGGTTTAGCTAAATCTAAGAAAATAGGTTATGGGACCAAAGAGCCAACTGTATGGTGGGACAAAAGAGACACATTTTCTTCATGTATTTTGTTTTGCTTTTTAGCAAAAGGGTGCGTAATTATAAGCACAAAAAGAAAAAAACACAGTGAGAAGATAATTCGAAGAGCACTTGGTAAGATTCATGATGGCCAAAAAGTCAACACTGTGGCAAAGCAATACAATATTCCTCGTAATACTTTGCTCCGTAGATTTTCAATGAAAGGATCTCATCCACAAGAGCATAAACGAGTATGAAACTCAGATTTTTCTCTACAGCTTTAAATATTTTTACACTGTTTTCATTTCGTAGGCATGCACTGAAGAACAAAAAGCTTAATTGATAAAGTATTTATTGAGATCAGCTAGCATGTATTTTGGCCTATCGTACGTTGCAGTCAGACGCCTCGTGTATCAGTTCGCCAAAAATTTGAAAGTCAAAAATTGATCCAAAAAATTCCCCAAAACTGGGAGCCGAAGGAATCCGGTCAAAGTGGTATTGCTGGGCGGGATTGGCTGTTTCCTTTTATAAGAAGCAATTGGGATCTGACGCCCCAAAAAGTAGTTCCCTTGAGTCTTGGCCAAGCAACAGCCTTAAATCGACGTAATGTTCAAATTTTCTTCGGTAATTTGAAAGATGTGATCGCTTGTTTAAAATTAGAGCCACAAAATATATGAAACATGGACGAAACAGCTTTATAAACCCCACATAAACTAATATCAGTGGTTTCCCTCCGGCGTCAGACATATTGGTTCGATTACATCGACCAAAGGTGGTGTTTTACTAACACTTGTATTATCAATTTCTGCACTTGATGTTTGTATAACACCTTTATACATTTTTCGGCTTGTAAAATTCCGTTCTCACTTCTTGGCTAGTGCAGATTATGGCGCATATAGCGCCACACATCCTTCTGGATGGATGGAGGCAGAACATTTTCTAAAATTTCTCCATCATTTCAAGCGAAACGCCCGTCCATCACGTGAGTCAAAAATCCTGTTGATTCTAGACAGCCACGAATCTCATTTTTCGATTGATTGTTTGGGTTTTTGCAAAGAAAATAAGATAGTAATTTTGACCTTGCAACCGCACTCCAGTCATAAATGGCAGCCTCTTGACAGGTCAGTGTTTGGTATGTTTTGTATGTATAATATTCCAGGCCTTTCTCGACGTCCAATTAATGATTGCGCTTTAATTGGAAATATAAAGGCAGGTTTTTTAAGGTACCGAAATTTTGTTTAGATCATTAAGAGGTTTTAAATATGTTACAATCTCAAACCATAGAAGAGGTAATTCTTCTTTATTTATTCTTTCTCTGGATGCCACTCAACTAGTTTTTTTTCTTTTTTTTTCGAGTTTTTCTAAAAGACTCGCCTGGGTTTCGTGGAATTAAGGTAAACAAATGGGATTGAAATATCTTTTAAAATGTATCCATCACCTTGTTTATAATCGAAATTCCACTAATCTATGCAAATATATATTAAACAGTTTTCATGATTTTTACAAAAAAAGAACAATTCAGTTTGAAAAATAAATTCTATTTTGGATTTTGCTTATCTCGTGATCCAATAAATGCACTTAAATTAACTTAATTTAAATATTATCCAAATACCTAAACTTGTCAAACTCGTGTTCTCTCGATCATATTCCGATTGGAAATTATTATTTTGGATCACCGCAAAGATCCATTCAAATTATAAATGTTCAAATGACTACTAAAATCAGTCAAATTCAAAATCATTTTACTGAGAATTGTTACTTCTTTTGGGCAGTGGTGGCTTTGAGAGCGCAATGTTCACAGTTATGATCTCT
>NC_046666.1:85994789-86002566 GCF_010883055.1 Belonocnema kinseyi | reverse complement strand
TCTGTCAAATTAGACAACCCCCTCACACTTTCATTTGCTAGTTAAATTAACATTATTGGGTTTACAATTTTCGTGAAAGCTTATAATTTTTCATGCCGTGTGGCCTTTTCCGATTTTTCAAAATGGCGGACCTGTCACGGCTGCCACAATGAAGGAAACTACTAAACATAATATTTTATTGGTGCTCTGATTCTTGTAAGAACATAACATTGAATCTTACAATCCACTTTATTAATGTATTTGAGGTCGCTGTTGAAACAGTCCTGGTACGCTTCTTTTGTGATGGCTTTCAGCTCCTTCGTCGCATTTTCCTTAATCTCCGAAATCGTCTCAAATCTTTTTCCTTTGAGGGTTTTTTTTTAGTTTTGAGAACAAGAAAAAGTCACAAAGAGCATGGTCAGGTGAGTATGGGGGGTGGGGAAGAACAGTAATCGAGTGTTTGGCCAAAACCTCACGAGTTCTGAGTGTGAGTGAGCTGGAGCGTGGCACAAATTTCGCAGTGACGCGGTGCAGCTTCAATTTTTCGGTCAAAATCTCGTAACAAGGTCCAACTGATAACCTACACTCTTCGGCAAGCTCCCTAATGGTCAGACGTAGATTTTTGCGCACTAGGGTGTTGATTTTGAAACGTTCATGCTACTTAAAACATGCAGTACGCTTCATGGCAACATCACTGTAGGCCGTGTTGAGCATGGCAAATGTTTCAGTTGCAAATTTCCCGAGTTTCACACAAAATTTCACAACAATTCGTTGTTCTTTCAGGCTGTCCATTTTACAATCCGACAAACAAAAAAAACACTACTTAAAACCGTGTAGCTTATCAACAAATGAAGATATATGCGATTGAATACCGCGTTTCAAACAGTTGATCTATACGAACTTAGCGACACCAAGCGGATTCTCCTGAAACCAACTCGAGCTGCGAAATACAAACAGTCCGCGTATTTTTTGAACAGACCTCGTATAACGGCTGAAAAGTGAAAAAATCATTTTACGTCAACAGCACGAGTTTGGTATGAATATAGGGGTTATTGAGGTAGCTGATTACGAATCTATTACTAGTTTTTCGAAATTTCATAATTGCGGTGCTAATATGGCAGCCATGACAGGCCATGAAAAGTCATTGAAAAAGTAGAAGCTTGAACGAAAATTGTAAGCCCAATAACGTTAATTTATCTTCCAAAATGAACTGTGAGGGGGGGGGGCGTGGCTTATTTGATAGAGAATGCCCCATATATATTCAGGGTGTTCCAAAAGTATGGATACTCTACCGATAGAAAGCTCTGAGTATTCTCGAGCGAAAATAGCCTGGCCCATTTGCGTCTTTAAGCAGGGTCGATCTGAATGATTTATTCTCTGAGATAGTCTGAGAGATTTGGGTCCTTCGTAAGGTTCCTTTTTTAATTGATAAATTTTCTTCAATTTCTAAAAACCTTGCCGTGTTTCGATGAAACCCTGAATCATGAGCTCAATTTTTCGAAAATCCAAAATTTCCCCATGCTAATGAAACGGGATTTTGAAGTCCCCGATTAAAAAGAAAATTTGTAACGAATTTTTTGTCTACCCTGACCTGGGTAGTACGTGTTCTAGGTACTTAGCTTGTACATGAAACGCTCTGCACCTATCGCTGAGTCCTATCTTTTTGATCAATTAATGCACTTTCCTTACTACTGATGTTGAAATTAAGGCTAGAGAATTGAGCCGCCTGCTTCGCAGATTTTTAAAGGAACGCTCCTTTGCCAATCATCTTGCGTTTCCTAAGAATTTTTAGGAATAGATTGCTTCCATTTGAAAAAATGTAAGCTATACCCAAAACACTTCAGTTATGAATTTAGAGATTTAGAAGTCCTGCACCTCTAGAAAACTCCTGGCGTCAGCAGTTCGAGGAAGTCCGGAAACTCAGTTGAGGATTCATAATTTTAGATTAAAATGTATCATTCTGGTTAAAAATTGGACTTATTATGTTGAAAATCCGTTTTTTTTGTTGACAATTTTTTTTTTGAACTAAAATTTTTTAATACTTCACTTTTTGTTAAAAATGTATATTTTTTAATGAAAAATTAAATTATTCGTTTTAAAAATCAATAGTCAAATAAATTTCTACCTAGCTAACCAATTTTAATGTTTTTTTGGAAGGGTGAACATTTTAGAGAGATTTTCTTTTGACAGTCGAATTTCGGTAATTTCTTGAATATGTAGTCGGCTGCTGTGAGCACCTGTGTTTATTTATTAGCGGTATTTATTTCTTTTATGCATGGTAGGGAAGTGAATGCCCTGAAGTGAATTATAAATCTGAGAATTGAAATTTCAAAAACAAAGTTGTGACACTCTAATCAAAGAAATGAATTCTAAATGATTATTGACGTTATAGAGGGCAACGTAACCGTATCCGTAACCATAGATGCTGCCATCCGGGAATTTGACATTAGGGTGATTACCGATTTGGATGCGGAGCTTATTCTCGGTTTGGACTAACAGTGTCAGTTTGACATGATTTTCTGCTCGAAGTCAAAGTTAGTTTTGATGCCTGAGGCTACCAGAGAAAACTGCTTCCTCCAGTCATGGGTAGTAGATAGATAAACGTTTATTTTCAGCCTGCCGGCCTTAAAAAATTTTACTTGCTTACACTTTAATTTTTTACAGAATTTTCTTACAAATATGTTTTACGAAGTACCATCCATCCAGACCTTATAACTGATCCTCTCGCTTCTATAGCATTACCTTCCTCGCTGCGCCTCACCTCGCCTAGCACGCATTTCGCTTTTGTGTTGCTATGCCTCGCATTACCAGCCTCTGTCTCCACGGCTAACACCTAATACTTAACTACTATTTACAATATTTACACTTTTCTTACATCTAATTCCTCTCCTATTTGCAATCTTTTCTTCTCCATTTTTCTTCCTCCTTCCTTCTCTTTTTCTCCATCTTACCCAACACCTCCTTCACCCATGCCACTGCTCTTTTGTCCCCCTTTTCATGCAACAATACCTGCATGCTTATTCCACTCCTTTCCACCTCTTCACAGTCCTCCAACCAGTGCTTAACTTTTGCATCCCCCTTCCGGAACAGTTGACACATTCTCTCCTCTCTAGAAAGTCAGAATCTATTATAACACTACATGCAACCGCATCTCATACTCACTATAAGTCCCTGACTACTTTTCTCTCCTTACTCACACAAATATTGCGCTCTTTCCCTTGGCATAATCCACACATAGTTTCCTTTAAACGTTGACACTCTTTTCCCCTCCTCTCCCTCTGCCTTCGCTTTCTCCATGCCATTCTTTTTAACCAACTAATATACCTACCTTCCTTCCTCATGCAACTTGCTAACTTCTTCCATCTGCAATTCATTCGTTTTAAAATACTTTTCCCTTTCCACCTCCATCTTTGCACCACTACGTCTGTTCTCCTTCTTCCACCAACACTCCCTAATCAATTTACTTTCCCCCTCTTCCAAAAATTTCTTCTCAAATTTACACGCTCGACTCCCTGTTATAATCCCTTTTTAAATCTCTTTTATATGACTATCCATTCTCGCATTCCTTCGAAACAGGAAGCCCAGTTACGCAAAATCTTTCACCTCCTGTACCGCTTTTCCCTTCTACTTCCACTTTTCTCCCATATCTCTCCCACCTTCTTTCTGAACACCATAACCTTCGACTTGTCCACATTTGACTTTAACCTATTTTTGTCCAAGTATCTTTCAACCTCTTCATCATCTCCTTTAAAGCTTCTTCGTTCTTTGCCAGTAGCACTATGTGATCTGCATATGCGTGTTACCATATTTTGTCTTCTTCTACCACTCCGTCCGCTAGCTCACTCTCCATATCCGCGATCAGAATTGCAAAAAGCGTTGGGCGAAGCGGGCACCCTTGCCTCAACCCCCTATTCATCCGGAATCCCTCAGAGATTCCTTCCACTTTTTGATTTGTTCTGTATCCACCACGTGTTGCAGGACGTAAATATTGTCAATAGTACTCCTTCTCTCTCTAAAGCCCGCCTGCTTATTCGGCAATATTCCTTTCCCCTCAACATCCTTCCGCAGCCTATCTGCTAACACCATCGCGTATATTTTATACGCAGTATTCATGAGCGTACTTCTTCTATAATTTTCCTGCCTCTCCCTATCCCCTTTCTTATACAGTGATACGATCAACCCCTCCCTCCACCCTTCTGGGAATCCCTCCCCCCTCCATACTTTTTTCACTACACCATTCAGCCCCCGCCTTACCTCTTATGTGCCAACCAGCCATGCTTAGTTCTCTATCCCGTTCATCCCTACTGCCTTAGATTTTTTCAACTTCCCTATCTGCTTCTCTATCTCCTTGTCGTTCAGCTCTATTTCCGACCTGCCCTCCACCTTCTACAGCCCTTTTTCCGCAATTTTCTTCCGCACTTTAATATCATCTTCCATCTGCTTTATTTTATCCTCTTTTTCCTTCCTTACCGACACCAACTCCCTCTGCGATCCTTCTACTTTCCCCCACAGCCCTTTTAATTCAATTTGCACATCTCTCATCTCTTACCCTCAGGTCCTCCCTCATACTTACCATCTGCTCCATAGATCCCCTTACATCCTCCCTCAACCCTCTGATCTCGCTTATCAGCACCCCGATAGCCTCCTTCTCTGCCTTCCTCATCATTTTTAGGAGGGGGCGGGGGGATGACCTACGTGTTCGTATGCTTTTTTGAAGAGACTCTCTAGCGCGCATTTCTCAAGACTCTCTTTGCTTTCCTTTTTCTTCTTCAAGAGATCCTCCCCTGCACTTGCACTGGACGCTTTTTATCTTGCCTGATCGCTTCTTTCGCTCTGATTCTTTTCCTTCTCTGACGCACCACTTGACACTGGGTCACGCACAACTGGCCGTCGTGTCCTTCTGGAAATTTCCACCCGTCTACTTCACTGCCGGCACTGCCAGTACTCTGGCTGCCCACCTCCCGCTCGTCCATCGGTAACTGAAACGTATCCATACACAAAAGTACGCACTGCCGCCAAAAGATGTCTCTAAAGGCTGCTACCGCGTACCGCCCTAACATTTGAGTTTCTTTGCCCTATTTCACCCCTCACATCTTCTCCCGACACGCTTTTCTCACCCCTAACATTGCCCAGCACTACCAGAACCACCCTTGTCCGTCATGAAGGCCCAAAATCCTGAACACAAAACTACCCCGCCCCACTCCCACCTTCCACATAAACTTTGTAGAAACTTCTCACCGCCTGTCACTGCACACTTTCTCACTACCGCCACCAACATGAAAGTCCCAGTCACGGGTAGTAGAAAATGAGGCTCATCAAAATATTGTGGATTGTCAAGCTAAGTGTTGTGGAACACGAACAATTAAAAGACCTCATGCAACAAAAAACTCGTTCAAAGGTACCGGGTTCACTAGACGTGAGGTGCCTGATTACACACGACGTCGACGTGCTTTGATTACTAATTACTAATATCGCCGATATTATCACCCTGGCCGTGGCTTTCGAGAAATACTTAACGTAACTAGAAAAAATCCTTGATAGGGTTGATGCGGTTTTCTAACAATTGATCCCGTTGAAAGTAAATTTTACTGTTTTTAAGTTGAGTATCTGGAATTTGACGTTAACAAAAACGACCATAAAGTAAATCCCGAAAAACTAAAACTTATTCTTGCTTATCCGTAAATCAAAAATGTGAAGCAACTGAGCCGGCTGTTTGAATTAGATTTGTGGCAGCGTCGGTTTTTCCCGCAAGTTGCTAATATTGCTGAACCTCTAACAAGATTATTCCGCAACAAATTCAAATGGCAATGGCAACATGAACGATAATAAGCTTTTTACTTGTTTAAAAGTATGTTAACGCAAGCACTAATCCTAGCATACCCTAGATTCTGAGAGCATGAAACAGAAGCCTCCAACCTCCAAATTGACGTGAGTGCAAGTAGTTTAGGGGTCGTAAATGGGGGGGGGGGGGGGGGAGTTCGATGTAAATTGTAAATCACTCTGAAGTAAGGGCGCATTACCGAGGAACACAGCACACTGATAGGTGGCGTCGAGAAGTCACTGATTCTTGAACATACGTCGGAAACAAGCGTTGTTAGAAAAACAGCCGATTTTCCCCGACTGAAAAATCGAGAAAGACATGCTGTATAGGAATAAAAAAAATATGGAAACGGATTTCTCGATTCCAGGCGTGTAGTTTTGGAAACTAGTACTTCCGTAGAATTTAGGAGCACGCACCTTGGGAAAATTTTACTCCCAACCACAAGCTGGCCATTTAGGGATCGAAAAAGCTTACCACTGTCTAATGTAAGGAGTCGTTCGAAGATTGAATCGTTTCGAATTTGCATAAATTCAGGTTTACTTTGAATTCTGCGGTGTATGGTTTAGTAAAAGTGTGTCACCAGCCTTTCTGAACTTTGCACGTGAGCCTCTCCTTTACCGAAATTTGCGTAAGGAATTCGAGAAAAATTCCTAAATCAAAGAACCTAAGTTAACCTAAGGGCAAGTATTGTCACGAGAAAAATAGTGATCTGATTTACCGAGGGCGTGACTTAGTATTAAAACGGGATTACAAGAAATCCGACAAAGCCAAAGATCTAGTACAGAAACTGAACGAAAAATGTATAGGACTTTTTGATATCAGTCGTATGTCATCCCTGTTCCTTACCCTGTAGTTCACAATACGGGACGATATGCGGGTAAAGAATACATATAAAATCTAAAGACTTTTGTGTTCACAACCTGCCCCTCTGAACTGACATAATGAAATATTCTCAGTGATTATGGGAATAAAATGGGCCTGGTATACAAAACTGGAAACCAAAACAAAAACTACAGGTTATCGTGTTCTTTTTTTCAGTTACCGAGAATTGAAACTGTTGGCTGAAAACCTAATTAATAGGATCTACAGAGCCGTTTATGTGGGCCCCATCACAAGAACCAATTTGGCTCTTGGTCTTCGTCAACCCTGTCAATTTCTCGGTTGCTCAACCTCTTCGATAGTTTTCTTGATATATATTTCTTAAGGTAGCTCTTACCTACCTTTGACTATATAGCTCGTGTTGTTTTTCTGGCAGAGGCGTAAAAGGTTAGAAGGGTTTGGTGTGTTCGGCGATTTTCTTCTTTCGAAAAAAATGGAGCAAAGAGTTTGCATTAAATTTTATGTGAAAAATGGCATCCAGTGCTCTAAAACTCTTGAAATGTTGACTGTTGCATACGGCGAGTCTACTCTAAGTAAGAACAATGTGTATAAGCGGTACAAGCTGTTCCAAGAAGGCCGAGAGGATGTCGAAGACGAACCTCGCCCTGGACGTCCCAGCACGTCAACAACAGATGAAAACGTTCAAGCAGTGGAAGAAATGGTGTTGAAAAATCGCCGAATTACCATCAGAAAAGTTGCTGAAGATATTGGCATATCGGTTAGCTCATGCCAAGCTATCTTTTCGGACGTTTTGGGCATGAGCCTCAGCCTTCATATTCAGACTATACCACAAAATGATTATCAGAACTGCTTCGATAATTGTAAAAAGCGTTGGCACAAGTGTATTATATCTGAGGGGGATTACTTTGAAGGGGACAACATAAATATTGAGGAATAAATGAATATTTTTTTAGGAAACCATAAAGTCACCTTATTTTTTGACACACCTCGTATATCGAAAAGGGGAATTGGATTTCATATTCATTGGGTGTTATCAAAATGATCAATCTTGGATTTTCATTACTTTATACATTATTATTTGTTTATTTATTTTCACTGCTGGAACATAACTCTTTAGATTGATTATTTCTGTGTTTG
>NC_046666.1:85991481-85994689 GCF_010883055.1 Belonocnema kinseyi | reverse complement strand
TTTTGGATCAATGTGAGTAATACAAAAAAATGGCATACTTGAAAACTGTTCCGTGGTATGCTGCCGCATAACGCCCGAGTGCGAGCGCGAGGACTCCCTCTAGAACCGGCTCTGTAACTCAATGAATTTCAATTTGTCCATTATCTTATTAAACATTTTTTATAGTAAAAAAGTCAAGCTTTCTTTTGAGACTATTTAAAAAAAAATCGTAGATGCCTAAATTGCGAAAAAAGTTAAATAAACAATTGATTTATTGAAAAAATTGTTTAAACAATTTTTTTTGTTATAAATAAGAAAATAGGATGAAAACGTGTAAAAAGCACTTTCCAAAATCCTCATAAAAATTTTAAATCGCTTAATTAGAATGGAAGTTACAGGCGTTTGAAACTACCCCTGCAGGCATTGGGGTTGAAAATTCAACCCCCCCTCACTTGGGGAGGGTTGGTAATCCTGGTCTATAAGTTTGTGGATTAACTACTGTTGGGTAGGCGAACATATTCCCAGAATTTAGAGACAATCGAAAAACATGACTTTTTGAGTTGGGGCAGTTGAGGAATAATGCCCCGTATGTATGTATATGCAAGGTGTTCGTTTGATAAGTCTTCTGCTTCTATTTCTATGGACGATTGGTCTTGAGCATATAAGCGTCGCGTAAGGCGTTTCGTGAAGCTCTGAAAGAATGGACAAACCCTTTTTCGTAGCTGCAAGCGGGAATAGCAATGACAACTTCAAACATAGTTGTATTAAGTGTGGTTCAAATCAATCGAAAGCGCATGGCTCTGGATAATAGGACGAATAACAATGACGTCCACCGCAGAGTTGTGGGAGCTAATCAAGATTGAGTCAATGCGATCCGACGGCGTACCTGGGCGTGTCACAGCGCCGCATTCAGGATGTGACATCTACAAAGGATAGTCTCCGAAGTAGATACAAACGTCTCATCCGGCAGATTTTATCTTCTGAACTGTCGGCGAGGAACAAAGTATCTCTAACGAAAATGCTTGCCTTAACGGTAGTACTGTCTTTATTTCAAGTAGTTTCATGGATAAAGATCAAGATCAGATCCTTTTATATCAAGATTGTCGTCGAATACTAAATCTTAAATCTCTTTACAACAGGATTATTCGGAGTGCAGCACATGTAGTCGCAAATAGACGGGACCCTTGTATTATAATGGTTAGGTAGCACTAAGAATTGGAAAAAGGAGCCTTTCTGTACAAAGTGACAGAAAATCAGTCGAAGTCGTGAGAGCTAACGCTTTTTTCCCTTAATTCGCCCGGATTGAAGTCGGGCACGGGATTTGATCGTGACATGCCAAGACAGTGTCATTTCCACTTAAGCATATCGTCGTCAAATTTCAAGTCAAGATTGTCCCGATGATATTTGCAGAGCGTGTCTTACAAAACCCGAGTATTTAGAATATATACTATGGAGTTGTTAAACTTATGCGGAAAAGACCTACATCCAAAGGCACAGTGCGGCAATAAGAGTGCTTTATTACCATCCTCGTCACTCGTACAGTATTAGTCTTAATACCGCTCCTCTAACTACTTTTAAGGAAATCGCGTCAATTGCCGATAAAGAAAAGTGCCACATATACTGAAACTTCATATTCTAGACCATTAATTCTGTAGCGTACTCGAGGCCTGACAAATTTCTCCTTGTTTTCGAGAAACGAATCATATTTGTTATCAAATTTTTGGCACAACGTAAAAAAACATGATAACCAATGTGAATAAAAAAAAGGGAGTTACTATAGAGACCTTAAAAGGGAGTTGCGGCGATTATAACTGGAATATACTGATAAGTTAATCGTCCCTATCATCGGCACTCTTTTAGGTGACAAGCTTTCACTGGTTGATAGCCTGTAAAGCATCCCTCTGTGTCAACAAGATGGTTAGATAGTTACGGGAAAAATGCAGAAAGCGGTCGTCCTTGATTCGCTCTGTGTCATCAGGGAGCACGAGTGTTTTGTCGGATCATCGTATTTAGTTACAGATTGTAAACGCCTATCTCACTGACGGGATACTACGTAACGCGCATGAGCAAATGATAGCGGTTAACGGCACGAGAGAGCCAGAGCAGGTGCAGTTCAGTTGAAATATATCGACTGTTGTATCAAGTATAGAGTGTGTTATAGTGTAGAACTCGAACGTGCTAAATAAATCATTATTCTTTATGTGATAAAATCGATGACTACTATTTGTGTATACACAAAAGAAGTAAGCGGAGTGCGAGAGAAGTCCAAGGGCGGATCTCAGCACGGTAGTTGGAGAAGGCTGAACTAGACGAACTAGACGAAGGAAGCAAAGAAGCAATTTTAGAAGGTGAGTCAGAATATAATAAGGCGGCATTCAAACAGAGTTTAATATTTCTAGGAAAATGCATGATAGCAAACAAGAGTAGTGATTAAGAAAATTGATCATAATCATAAAATTTGATATGTGTAATAGAGTAGAGATTCAAGTGACCGGTTCAAGGGTGACCTTGACCACGCAAACAAAAGTTAGAAAACTTGAAAACTTTCCGACTAGAACAAAGGCAACTTTAACACAAGGACATGAACACATTGTAGTAACTCACAGTAATAAGATTTATACATTTTAGAAGTGCCATTGAGAATACAAAGGAACAACTACTCACAATCAAATATAAAACAATTTAGTAACCTTTGAAAGAATTCGCAAACACAAAAGAACAAAATCTTAAACAAATGTCAATTGGAAAAGCTTAAAACCTCAAATGGGTTATATGTGTGATGACAATAGAACAAAATTCAGATGATTTTTTTACAAAGATTGACTAGAATTTTTTAGAGAATTCTTTATGAAAATAAAAAAAAAATATATTCACCTATATTGTCTACATTTTTTCAAATTTCTTTATTAAAATAAAGAAACAATACATAGATATAGATTCAGTAGATGATTTATAGGAGTTTCATGTGAAAATAAACAGTGTCTTTACATAGAGTGACTAGAATTTTCTAGAAGTTTTTTTATAAAAATGAAGAAGCAATATATTTACAAAGACTGCCTCGATTTTTTCAGAAGTTTCTACATGAAAATGAAAAACAATGTATTTACGAAGATGGACTATATTTCTTTTGGAGTTTCTTTATGAAAATAAAAGCGATCAAACATTTACACAGGAAGATTATAATTTCTAGAAATGTTTTTATGAGCACCATGAAACAAATTATATATAT
>NC_046666.1:85989932-85991381 GCF_010883055.1 Belonocnema kinseyi | reverse complement strand
CGTTCAAGAAAGATGTCGGTTTCTGCTACCTCGGTCATTAGATTACTTCTGTCCGTTTGTTGCCAAACTTGATATCTTAATTCGTTGACGCAGTTGTCATCTCAAATTGCAGTCAAATGTTCTTTCAAGACTTGAATGCCAGGACAATTTTCACATTCACTAAAATGACAAGCAGGAGTTGGATTACTGCACATTCTTACTTTTAAACAGTCATGGTAGTCAGTCAATTCTATACTGGAGTCGACAGTTAGTGCTTAATATCAATAGCATCTAACATCAGATGCACATTTCGTGATATATACACACGCAAACCGTATGTGTGCCACTCCTTCCAGCCAAAACACAATGTCGTGGTCTGAGTTGTGCAAACTTCGAAAATCCGATTACAGTATTTTCGTTTTCCACTTTGAAACGATTGAACAGCTCGGACAAATTACCTAGGACAAGTCGTTTCTGAACATGTTCACGAGTTCCATCTGCTTTCTTAATTGATATAAAATTCTTTTTCCCAGGCATCAATCGGCTGTTTTCATCATCTTCGTAGAAATTAGTCACTGCAACTTCAATATCTGGTGCCAGTCTTCTTCCCAGTTTTCGGTTAGGTAAACTCAATATTCCATTTTGCTCAACTAATTTCTGAGCTTTTCGGACTTGCCGTTCAGTTGCACCGAATTCAGCCATTAACTTCCTACGACTCCAAGTCTTAGGGGCAAGTGAAAGTAATAACATTTTTTCATCAGAATCAATAGTTTCCTTGAATTTATCTCTGATTTTTTGAAGAACTTCAAGGCCCTCTGCGTGATTAGGATCTTTACAGTCTTTACAATTTTCATAATTTTTACATTCTTATTTAACCAATAGAAAATCAGGATCGCCTTCAATTGATTCTTTGCCTGCAATATCATTATCAGCTTCGTCATCACATAAATCTTCTTCCACTCTGATTGCATTTTCTTGCATACTGGTTTCATTTGAAGGCTTCTGTAAAAAAACTCTACTAAATTCTTTTCTACAAACATAACATATCCTTGCATTTCTCGTTAATTGAGGAAATACGGATCTTTGAATTACCGTCACACGTCTCAAGCTGCGTCCAGTACATAAGTCATTTCTGCGAAATGGATTTGCACAACGATTGCCCCAATCTGTTTTTGTTGCCATTATTACTTGGAAATAATTTTAATATTAGTTCCAATATCAGAAAAAATGAATCAAGAATATATTTCCTAATTTAAGCAAGCAGAGCAACATAAAAATATCTATTATAAAGTCATCTGAGCTTCGGGTACAGAATGAATAGAAAACAAAATCAACAGAATGTATTCAGCTCATACAAACTAAAACGATCTTCTTTCTTGTGAGAAAGAAGTTTCTAGGCAGCCATGTAGCGGTCAAATTCTGAAGCTCGACATTCTTTCCTTAGACCACGTTAGTAACATATATATTATA
>NC_046666.1:85988465-85989832 GCF_010883055.1 Belonocnema kinseyi | reverse complement strand
CATCCGACAGATTTGGTCTTCCGAACTGTCGGCGAGGAACAAAGTATCTGCAACGAACATCCTTGCCGTCCCGGTACTACTCTATTCATTTGGTGTAGTTCCGTGGACGAAGAACGAGCTCAGATCTCTTGATATTGGGATAAGAAAGGTTATGCACATGAACAAAAGCATGCATCTTAAGTCTTCCATTCCGCGACTGTACATCTCACGCCGTCAAGGGGCCGCGAATATTGAGTCTTGAATGTCTTCATAACAGGATTATTCTGGGTACAGCACATAGAGTTGCAAATGGAAGAGACCCTCTTCTTAAAATGGTCAGGAATCACGAGGAAGTAGGCAAAGGAGCATTTCTGTACAAAGCAGCGGAGGAGGCTGCTGAAATACTCGGACTTGACTTCAGTATTAGGGGTGAGAAAAATGCATCAAATCTAATCCATCTCGAGTACTCACTCTTGAAAGCCCGGATTAAGAAAGCACAAGAGAAAAACTTTCGTGAAGAGCTCCTCGATAAGAGGATGGACGGTATCTTCCACAGAAATGTGAAGGATCAGTCAATGTCTTGTGATCTAACGATTGCTTTCCTTATTTCGCCCGGATTGAAGTCTGGTACAGAGGGTTTCATTTTTGCATGCCAAGACGGTGTCATTTCCACCTTAATATACCGTCGCCACATTTTGAGCCAAGACATTCCCGATGATAGCTGCAGGGCGTGCCATGCACACCCCGAGCATTTAGCTCAGATACTATCTAGTTGTCCAACACACGCGGGAACGACCTACATTCAAAGGCACAATGCGGCACTAAGAGTACTTTATTACCATCTCTGTCACTCCTACGGCATTCACCTTAATATCGCTCCTCTAAATGCTCCTACGGAAATTAATCAATTATCGAGAATGAGAAGTGCCGTATATACTGGAACTTTATATTCTCGACAATTGTTTCTGTTGCTCACTCGAGGCCTGACATAGTTCTTCTTGGCTTCGAGAAGCGAACCATGTTCGTTATCGAATTTTCGGCACCAGCTGACAAAAACATCATAGCCAAGGAGAATGAAAAGAAAGAGAGGTATCGAGACCTTATAAGGGAGTTGCAACGATTGTACCCGGAATATTCTGTTAAACTCATCGTCCTTATCATCGACGCTCTTGGAGGTGCCAAGCTTTCACTTGGTAATAGCCTAAAAAGCATCCCTGCGTGTCAACAATATGCTAGAACACTTGCGGGAAAAATGCAGAAGGCGGTTGTCCTTGGATCGCTCCGTATTCTTAGGGTCCACGAGGCTTTTGCTGGATCGTCGTATTGATTCCTTTACAGACTGTAACCACCTATCTCACGGTTGTGAGACGTGCTTATGGCTGAAATTT
>NC_046666.1:85986812-85988365 GCF_010883055.1 Belonocnema kinseyi | reverse complement strand
CTCTATGCACCCAGCTATTTGCGGATGAACCTTTAAGATTTCCAAAAGACAGATGATAAGTCTATGGGATGTAGAATCGAAAGCTTTCCGATAATCAATCCAATAGAGGAAGAGCTATGCTTGATGACCCGGAGAAAAATCAACACCAAGGTTTCTCTAAAGCCTGAAGATCTAGCTTAGATGGAAGACGAGCTTCGCGGACATTTTTTCGGAGAATCCGACCACTGGGGTATCAATTATTTTCTTTATAATTCAGCGAGAGCTTTAGAAGTTGCGAACCGTAAGACAAAACCAACGGATCATCATAAGACCAAAAGACGAATGCATCAACTTGCCATAAAGATAGGCTGGGCAAGACAGTACGCATCTCGCATTCAATGTGTGCTTGACTACATCACATCTGGCAGGAATCTTACGGCCAAGGTTCGAAAGTTCGCGCGCGTACTCCGGACCCGTTATCACACACTTAACAAGTCAAAGCTGCTGACCATCAGGCAGCATATTGTTGACAGAATACAGATACTATCTGACGCTAAGAGAAGACTATAGCGGAGGGAGAGGTGCGTCAGAGAAAATCAGCAGTTTCTCGCTGACCCATCTCGACTCTTTCAAGACCCTCCAGTTTGCTGTCGACCACCCGCCCAAATCAGAGGAGGTCGAAGTATTTTGGAGAAAAGGCTACGAAGTGCAGCATAGACTGGACGAAGACTCAGAAAATATAAATAGCTTGAAGGAGCTGTGTGATGCCCTCATAACACCTTATCAAGAATGCCTACCTATCACTACCGAGGAGGCGAAAAAAGTATTAAGAAGGATGAAGATCTATTCCGCACCGGGACCAGATTGTATTAAAACCTTCTGATGGAAGAAGTTTTCTTTAACCCATCAGTATTTGGCCCGTATTTTCACCTCATATTTTTAAGTCGTGAGAGCCGATTCCGGAGTGGTTGGTAGAAGGGCGCACAGTACTCCTCCCGAAAATAGGCAACTTAGCTGACCCAAAGAATTACAGGCCAATCACTTGTCTGAACACACTGTATAAGATATTCCCAGGTATCCTAAATGATAGGATTGTTCGAACAATTGAACCAGTGTGGCAAGAAATGCATGAACAACGAGGCTCAAAGAGAGGCGTAGCGGGATGTCGGGAGAACCGGCTCATCAATAGATGTGTCTGCAAAGATGCAGCATTTTACGAGCGTGATCTATCGATGGCCTGGATTGATTACACAGGCCCACAAAAAAAACAAAAGTGTCTGTGCAATTGACCAGACCTATATATTCTTATGAATTTTTCGACGCTGAATCCGAATTTGCAATAAAAAAGTAGGGTCCAGCTACTTTTTTATGGGGTTTTGATCGAAAAACCGCATTTTTTACGGTTTTTTCATGGTTTTTTTTAATAAAAAAAAATAAAGAAAAATTTTATTTTTTTGACTTCAGAATCTAACTCTACGGGAAAAAATACATCGAAAACCATGTTTTGATTTTCTTTTTACAAAAATTTCAACCCACCATACGGCGATGAAAAGGCAGAAAATCGCGAAAAGTGA
>NC_046666.1:85985208-85986712 GCF_010883055.1 Belonocnema kinseyi | reverse complement strand
CAATAAGTCCTTTTACGTCAATGCAGTAAACTAGCCCTGAATCTTCTTTAAAATATTTTCGAAAGGTTTTCTCTCGGTCACGATATTCACTTATTTTAGTTCTCTTTGTCAGCATATGTCGCTTTTTAAAGTCTGAAGCCATCAATTCACGTTGCTCTTTAGATAGGCCAGCTTTTCTAAATAAATCATTCAGACTCTTTTGATCATATTTTTTCACAGATTTCTCCACACCTTTAGGTACATATTCTTCATCATCATCTGAAGCGAGATTTTCTTCACTTTCGTCGGATTCGCTTAGATCTTCGGATGATGTGTTATCGCTTGGTTTAGTTTCTTTCACATTAATCTGATTTGTCGAATGATCGCCCACATGCAGAGAATCTAAACGTGTTGTAAAACTATCTCGTGATTCTTCATTTTCTAAACCTTCTATAAGCATTTTTTCTGGAAACTCAACAGTTTTAGGACTAGAATAATATACTTCTTTTTTCTTAATATAAGCTATACCCCCTACTTTTTTTGTACAAAAGTAGCAATCGTTTTCATTTTCTGGTTCTTTCCATTTTGTTGGTGCACTGAATTTCAGGGACGTCTTGTCCTGATTTTTAGTAACTCGACTTATCATTATATGACACGAGTTACATACAAAGTGTGGTACCCAACTTTTGTCTTGCTGTGAAATCTCAATGTCAAAACATACTTTATACAAATCATTTATTGTTTCTGTTATTTTTCTTTTGCTTTTCGACCCAACAAATTTTGCACATACATAACAAAAGTTATCAAGATTACCAGTGCATTCATGATTGCATCTGTTATCAGAAGTGCCAGCGGAGTTAAATGAAGATGAGGAATTGTGATGTGCCATAAATTATATCTAAAACCCACACGCTAAGAATCCTGTCCCGATCGCAGGTGAGTCAGCCGTCCTAGGCGTGATAACTCTCATACCTCCCCAGGCCGAAGTATGAGAGCTTTCTGACTTTGACGAGGACAATGTCAACTCGTCGTCAGACACACTACGGCATCATTCTCACATCTTAGCGCTCCCCTGCAAGACAGCGCGCCTTCGCTGGTTTCGTCACTACGAAGAGTTGGACCGACGAATCATTCTACACATCCCATTTTCAGGGCAGTTGTCATCGTGGCCAACGTCTTCGTAGCAGCAGGTTTTTTATAGTACTGCTATTGAGTAGCAAAATAAGTTATAAACTTTAGATAGTATAATTCAACTATCCAAAATGCAGAGAGTATCTAATGATTGCAAAGTTCAAGTTCATCACGCTAGCAAATATCTAGTATCCAACATCTCACTATCGAAGTTGCGAAGTATTAGCGAAAATTCTACAAACTCAATTGATTAACCCATTAAAACTCTAAGGCACTTCTTAATAGAAGCTAGAAATATTATAATGGAGTTCATGAATATCGCTATACATAGGTCCTAAGTCTTACTTTATGATCAAGGGTCGAAAAAAGTTCTAGTTTTGTGATTCATGTAGTG
>NC_046666.1:85969705-85985108 GCF_010883055.1 Belonocnema kinseyi | reverse complement strand
GACCCTACTTTTTTATTGCAAATTCGGATTCAGCGTCGAAAAATTCATAAGAATATATAGGTCTGGTCAATTGCACAGACACTTTTGTTTTTTTTGTGGGCCCCTGTTATCGGAAAGCTTTCGATTCAACCTCCCATAGACTTATCATCTGTCTTTTGGAAAACTTAAAGGTTCATCCTCAAATGGTTAGGAGCATCGAGAGATTGATGTCGCTTTAAAAACCAGATTTACTATCTTATCTGAAAACATTGTGTGACAACTAACAAGGTCACCTTTCAGAGTGGTGTCTTTCAGGGCGACATCATGACCCCACTCCTCTTTTGTCTGACATTATTGCCACTATCTCTAGCACTTCGCCATTCCGACGGGTACTTGTGCGGCAAACCTGCAGATCGAAAGTACAAGGTCACTCATGTATTTTACATGGACGATCTTAAGATCTATGCTAAAAACGCAGAGCAACTACATATAGCTCTAGGGATTGTCGAACGATATACTAAGAAAATTGGAATGCAATTTGGGTTAGGCAAATGCGCCAAGGTTTATTTGAAGCGAGGAAAGCTTAATGGCATCCCCGGAGATCCTAAGCTCGTGGATAAAAGCGGGATACGACACTTTTGCGCTGGAGAGACTTACACATACCTGGGCGTGCCACAGAGCCACATTCAGGATGTGATATCTATGAAGGATACTCTCCGAAGCAGATACAAACATCTCATCCGGTAAATTTGGTCTTCCGAAGTGTCGGCGGGGAACAAATTTTCTGCAGCGAACATGCTTGCCAATCCGGTAGTACTCTATTCATTTGGAGTGGTTCCATGGACGAAGAACGTTCTCAGATCCCTTGATATCGAGACAAGAAAGGTTATGCACATGAACAAAATTATGCATCTTAAGTCTCCTGTTCCGCGACTGTGCATCGCACGCCGTCAAGGTCATCGCGGAATATTGAGTCTTGAATGTCTTCACAACAGGATTATTCTGGGTACCGCACATAAAGTCGGAAAAGGAATAGACACTCTTCTTAAAATGGCCAGGAATCACAAATAAGTAGGCAAAGGAGTATGTCTGTACAAAGCAGCGGAGGAGGCTGCTGAAGCACTCGGACTTAACTTCAGTATTAGGGGTGGGCAAAAGGCATCAAATCTTATTTATTTCGAGTACTCATTCCGGAAAGCCCGGATTAAGAAAGCGCAAGAGAAAAATTTTTGTGAACAGCTCCTCGATAAGAGGATGCAGGGTATCTTCCACAGAAATGTGGAGGATCAGTCAGTGCCCTGTGAGCTAACGTTTGCTTTCCCTAAATCGCCCGGATTGAAGTCTGGTAGGAAGGGTTTCATTTTAGTTTGCTAAGAAGGTGTCATTGCCTCCTTAACATACCGTTGCGACATTTTGAGCCAAGACATTCCCGATGATAGCTGCAGGGCGTGCTATGCACACCCTGAGCATTCAGGTCACATACTATCTAGTTGTCCAACTCATGAGGAAACGACCTACGTCCAAAGGCACAATGCGGCACTAAGAGTGCTTTATTAACATCTCTGTCACTCTTACGGCATTAACGTTAACTTCACTCAACTAAATGCTCCTGGGGAAATCGAGTCAATTGTTGAGAATGGGAAGTGCCTCATATACTGGAACTTTATATTCTCGACAACTGTTTCTGTTGCACGCTCGAGGCCAGACATGGTTCTTCTTGACTTCGAGATGCGAAACATGTTCGTTATCGATTTTTCGACACCAGCTGACAAAAACATCATAGCCAAGGAGAATGAAAAGAAAGAGAGGTATGGAGGACTTATAAGGAATTTGCAACGATTGTATCCAGAATATTCTGTTAAACTGATTTTCTTTATCATCGGCGCTTTTGGAAGTGCAAGCTTTCACTCGCTAATGGCCTAAAAAGCATCCCTGCATGTCAGAAATATGCTATGACACTTGCGGGAAAAATGAAGAAGGCGGTAGTCCTTGAGTCGCTCCGTGCTTTTAGGGTGCATGAGGCTTTTGCTGGATCGTCGTATTGATTCCGTTACAGAGTGTAACCACCTATCTCACGGTCGTGAGGCGTGATTGTGGCTGGAATTTTACCGCGATTTCGCTGGGAGCGGGTGCAATTTTCCAGATTAGCACCCGCTCCCGGCGAAATCCTTCAGTTGTCAATATGACAAATTTTTAATTATATATAATTATGTATATATATATATATTTATTTTTTTGAAAATGCATTTATATATTTTAGACTCCATGAAATACGGAGAAATTGTTGAATGGAAAAATGTAATTTTTGGATTTTCTATTATTTTGTATGCCGTAAAAATTTGAATTTTTGATTTTCCAAGAAAATTCAAAAATTTTTTATGATAATCGTAGGGCATTCAAAAACTAAACTTTCTCTCCTCTTGACTTTTTTCATATCGCCCGTTATTTGATAGTTTGTTGTACAGAAAATTTTTCAATTTAAAAAAAAATGTTCTGAAAGATATTCAAAAGGCGCTGACTTTTTGAATTTGTACACAACATGGCTGGCTAACAAACTTGACCTTTATTTTAGTACTGACAAAAGTGTAACAAAGGTCAATCTAATAGAATGATTTTGTCAAAAGTCATCGTGCTCACAGAAAGACAGACATACATACATGCATGCATACACAGAAAAAACTAATGTTAAATTTTGTTACATGTAAAATTTCCCGCTGCTAAAGTTTACATGCTACAGTCGATGCTACTTACCTGGCCGCTATTCACCATGCCGCTTCTCCTGATTGTCGGTCGAGCTCTTCCCCCGCCACGACCGCGGCTACGTACGTATCGAGCGAAACAATTCGCATCAAGCACCACGCATTGAGATCATACTCGAGAGTGGGGAACATCGTGTCCAGGAAAATTATTACCCTACGGTCCCATCCACAGCAAGGTAAATGGCGTCGACTGTATTTGGTAATAGTATATTTTACGGTGTATAAAAGCTGTCGTCTACTACAGCGTTTTTAGCAGAAATGGGAAAACGGCAAAGTATAAATGAATTCGAGCTATAAATCGGAACACCAGATTTCAAACAATCACAGAAAAAACAAAAGTTCAAATTTGTTGTAGGTAAGACTTGAAACTGTTAAAAATTAAACATATTTGGGCAAAGGTTCCAACGATGTAGGAGAATAATTTTAATTTCGTCTACACCGTCACGCTGAAGTGAGAAAATTTCGATAAAACATGTAGAATCAGCAACAGGAAAAAGAAAGAAAAATTGTTCTTACTGATGTATCTCCTCCGAAACTAATTACACTGTTGTAGACGAATTAGAACTTAGTTAAAACGATTTAGCATAAATCGGGAAAACAACTGACAAATGGTAATTCTCATTTCTCTCCAATTTAATGAAGTGAAACGACGATAGGTAGCGCTAGCGTCGTGATTCCGGCTACACGTCGCATTAAAATAGACGATTATAAGGCAAAAGATTATCCAGACAAGGTTAAAAATCGGAAATTAACTTCGATTCATGTTAAGTTTATTCGAAAAGGTTCATTTTTGTTGCGGTGTATCTTTCACCTGGAATCGATGTGAAGTTTATCTTTCATTTTTTCTGTGGATCGTCAGGTAGACACATTCGTAAAAACATGTTTTTCGGATTCAGAGGATCTCAAAACAAGGACATTCGACAAAACCCGGGGGTAGGGGGGTCAAATTTTACGCAAATCTAATACCTTCGTTTAAATATGTTATATTTAGTTTTCTTCTTATTAACAGTGAGCTTGTTTATATTACAATACTCTTTCAGGGCATTCAGTTTTCTTATTGCGTCTAGTTTAGATTCCGCTAGACTAATTAAATCTTCCGCTTAAATCAGCATTAAAATATCGATATCATCCATGATTATAAGACCCACAAGCCCCTTTTTTCTGAAAAAATTACAATATCTGAGGTCAAGAAGTTACACATGATTGGGCTCAAAATCTCTCCCTATAGGACTCCCTCCGTAACCGACAATTCCTCTGATATCTCATCCCCCACATTCACGCAAGTTAAAGCCCTCTCATACAGACTTTTTAGAATTCTTATCATTTTTGAGCTGACCCCAATATCACAGAGTTTTGACCACATGAGAGAGTGACCTACCGATGGAAAAGCTCTTTCAAAATCAACAATAATGGCATATACGTGTCTATTCTTTTTTTGTAAGTAAATTTGCGAAAGGGAGGCCAAAGTAAAAATATTGTCGATGCAATCCCTGCCGCTGCGAAAACCTGCTTGGGCTTCTGGAATAATATGACCCCTACATGTCTTATAAAAAAGTGAATAATAACAAATTTGTAGAGATTTTTTTGCTGCACAATGTTTGTCTTATGTAAAAATTTATTTATCTTGCATAGCTTATCCGCAAAATGCAATTTTCGATTATTTTTTTGTGCGGTCCAAATTTGAATTTTCAATTTTTCCAAGTTGTTCATTGAATTTTAGAATCATGAAAAAATTTGGTATTCACAATTTAAAATGAGCTCACTTTTAGAATTTCTATCCAAAATGGCCGACTAATGAACTTGGCATTTAGCTTAGGACATTAAAGGAGTGTACCAAATGCCAGTCCACTATATTGATGTTTTTTAAGTTACCGTGCTCACAGACAGATAGACATACAGAAAGACACATTCGTGAAAACCTGTTTTTTGGTTTCAGGGGGTCTTAAAACGTGGACCTTTTGACCAAAACGGAGGTGTACAATTTTACACAAATCCAATGCCTTCTCTGGTGTAAATGTAAAAATGATTTATTTGTCATGAATAATTTTGTGATAGTTCTGTTTTTGATATTAATCGTTAAAAATAACACTAAAAACACACAAAAAACATTTTTTTTGAAACCCTACACACGACACGAAAAAAGAAATAAAAAGATAAAAGTTGTGATGATAATGTACCCACGTAGCGGGTAAGTTTTTTTTACTTTTAATTATGTTTTTCATGATTAAAGCCAAAACTGCGCATCCTATACAAAAATTGATACCTAACAAATTTGTAAATTTTTTCCAAATTCATCATTTTTGTTTGTTTATCTTTTACGATATTTTGCACAGTGATAATTAAAATCCATGTGAATTAGAGTCTTCTATTGAATATAAACTCGGATGAACGCGATACTAAGTAACATTAAATTCAGTGATTTAGAAAGTGCCCTTTGTTAACCTCTAATACGCGGTCTTGCGAAATGGCTACGGCTTATTCATGTCACGTTCGTAAAGGTTAGACAAGGTCAAAAGGAATTATTGACCCGGAAGGTCACTCCTAATCACTAATGCATGGTGTAAAAAGCCCTCTGCTGACCATAATAAAATTCACTCGGGATATTTAATATAATAGATAGCCACAGGCTCTTGAGTTTTATAGGGCGTAACTCGTAAGCCTTAGAGTTCAAGAACATGAGATCAAATATTGTGAAATCGTGCGTAACAATAATCTAACATGTAGCTGTCAGGGGACGGAACCGTCCGTAAGTCGGGCAAATATTCTTAAGCTGGTTTTTGTGCCTTAATTGGAATTTAAATTATTGTTTATTTAAATATATTGGTCTCTTTGTTTATATACAAGTGATTTGTGAATAGTTACTGCTCTCGCATGTGACGCCACTCCTGGTTACCCCCCTCTCTACTTTCCCCTACTTTTGATCTAGCCAAGCATCGTCACTCGTAATTAATATAGCCCTATTTAATGGAAGAAGTTCTGAAGGTAATTTTATATCCTACACATTGCTGTCTTTTTTCTCGTTTTGTTGTGAAAACTAGCTGACGCTCAACATTTACAAATGATTTGTGAATCTCGTGGTATCATCGACATTCACAGATCTTAATAAACTTTTTGAAGTTAAGCAACCAGCATGACTAAAGTGAATCCTACTCGAAATTAAATAATAATTCGGATTGAGCTGATCGTGAATCTGATCATAATAACCGAATTGTTGTTTAAAAATAACAATTATTAACATTTATCAATTTTATTCGAAATTATCAGTATGATAAGTCAAATCTTTTTTACACAAAATTAAATAAAAATTCGGAGATGATCGTGAATCTAATCATAATACCCGAATTTTTGTCTGAAAATAACAATTGTTATTAACATTTATCAAAAAATTTGAAATTATCAGTCTAATGATTCAAATCTTTTTCACATAAAATTAAATAGGAATTCGGAGTTGATCGTTAATCTGATCGTAGTACTAGAATTGTTGTTTAAAAATAACAATTGTTATTTACATTTATCAATGTTACTTGAAATTATCAGTGTGATAATTCATATCTTTTTCACACAAAATTAAATAAGAATTCGGAGTTGATCGTTAATCTGATCGTAGTACCCGAATTTTTGTTTAAAAATAACAATTGTTATTAACATTTGACAATTTGATTTGAAATTATCAGTATGATGATTCAAATCTTTTTCACACAAAATCAAATAAGAATTCGGAGTTGATCGTTAATCTGATCGTAGTACCCGCATTGTTGTTTGAAAATAACAATTGTTATTAACATTTATCAGTTTCATTTGAAATTATCAGTATAATGATTCAAATCTTTTTCACACAAAATTAAATAAGAATTCGGAGTTGATCGTTAATCTGATCGTAGTACCCGAACTGTTGTTTAAAAATAACAATTGTTATGAAAATTTATCAATTTTATTCGAAATTATCAGTATGATAAGTCAAATCTTTTTTACACAAAATTAAATAAAAATTCGGAGTTGATCGTGAATCTGATCATAATACCCGAATTTTTGTCTGAAAATAACAATTGTTATTAACATTTATCAAAAAATTTGAAATTATCAGTCTAATGATTCAAATCTTTTTCACATAAAATTAAATAGGAATTCGGAGTTGATCGTTAATCTGATCGTAGTACTAGAATTGTTGTTTAAAAATAACAATTGTTATTTACATTTATCAATGTTACTTGAAATTATCAATGTGATAATTCATATCTTTTTCACACAAAATTAAATAAGAATTCGGAGTTGATCGTTAATCTCATCGTAGCACCCGAATTTTTGTTTGAAAATAACAATTGTTATTAACAATTATCAATGTTATTTGAAATTGTCAGTATGATAATTCAAATGTTTTTCACACAAAATTAAATAAGAATTTGGAGTTGATCGTTAATCTGATCGTAGTACCCGAATTTTTGTTTGAAAATAACAATTGTTATTAACAATTATCAATGTTATTTGAAATTGTCAGTATGATAATTCAAATGTTTTTCACACAAAATTAAATAAGAATTCGGAGTAGATCGTTAATCTGATGATAGTACTGAAATTGTTGTTTAAAAACAACAATTGTTATTAATATTTATCAATGTTATTTGAAATCATCAGTGTGATAATTTAAATCATTTTCACACAAAATTAAATAAGAATTCGGAGTTGATCGTTAATCTGATCGTAGTACCCGAATTTTTGTTTGAAAATAACAATTGTTATAAACAATTATCAATGTTATTTGAAAATGTCAGTATGATAATTCAAATTTTTTTCACACAAAATTGACTAGGAATTCGGAGTTGATCGTTAATCTGATCGTAGTACCCGAATTGTTGTTTAAAACTAACAATTGTTGTTAACATATATCAATGGTTCTTGAAATTATCAGTGTGATAATTCAAATCTTTTTCACACAAAATTAGATAAGAATTTGGAGTTGATCGTTAATCTGATCATAATACCCGAATTGTTGTTTGAAAATAACAATTGTTATTAGCATTTTTTAATGTTAATTGGAATTATCGGTATGATAATTCAAATCTTATTCACACGTAATTGAATGGGAATTCGGAGGTGATGTATCGCGAATCTAATCATAGCACCCGAATCGTATGTAACAATAACCAGTGAATTAGCATTCATTAATGTATATGGAGGTTCAGCACTAATTATATTCGAAATTGATACGCTGAGTTGAATGATGTTGAGATTTAATTAAATCTGATGTTAATGACCGGTTTGTACGTTATTTTTTTGTAGAAGTGCAATGGATTATTGACATTTGATGATGTCATCTGGATTGACTGACGTTTTTTTATGATTTAAATTGATTTGTATTAATTTTTTTATATATTAGAGCATAACTTCTGCTATCGCTCGGCGTTGGTGACGATTGACTGTTTAGAATACTGGGAAATTCAGCTGGTTTGCACATATTTTGGTACCATGAGGTAAAATGGATTTACAAATTAGGATTCATAATAGGCCAATGCGGGCCATTGTCGACTCAAGTTTAAGTTCCAATATAATAGGCAGGCAAAAGTTGTGCTCAACGGGATTCCCCTTTCGAGTGCGGTCAACCGAATCAGCTCGCATTTTGAATGTTTCGAAAAATTCACTCCCGGTTTCAAGTAAATGCAAACTTCCAGTACGCGTCGCAGGGATCACAAGAGAGTTGAACTTTGTAATCGTTCCAAGTAGGGGAATTAGATGTATACTCGGAATGGATATTCTCCAACATTTTGACGTGACCATGCGGTTCATTCACGTGTAGCCAGTAGGATCACTTAATCGTAGAATTTCATTCATAGCAGCTCGGAAGTTGTTCGTGTAACTGAAAATCATCTAAATTGTTAGTTGTTGATGAGTGGATCCAATGGGGTGGACCTAATCCGGGTGTAGCCTTTTGTTTTGCTACGTAAGTCAGTGAGACAACGTATGCCTGTGTCGGGTAACCGGTCAATCACATTGGGATGTATAGTCGGTGTGGGTGACGTAATCGTAACTATTTAACCCAGAATGTCGGACTCCAGGAGTAGTGACTCCCTAAAGGAGATAGTAGAATTTTCAGAAAAACAACTTCGGGCATTTCTGGCCGAGCGTGGTCATAATTCTCTCGGGCCGATAGAGGTATTTCGTGATCGAGCTCAGAGGGTTTATCTTAGAGCAGCTGGCGACCGTGACGTTGACTGGACGGTCGCAGACGAAGCGGGAACAGAAGTGAAAAGGGCCATAGGAGCCGCCTATGCAAGTGCGCTAGTGGACAGTATGCTTAGTCAATTCGGTCAGGACAGGTTCCGAGTACAAACGGAAGATGATTTAGCTTTGTATAACCGGGTGATTTCGACGACTCGTTGAATATTTCACGCAGAAGAAGGGGAAAATAACCGAGTCTTAGGTTCGGAAAGACTAGAATCTAGGACTGACGTGCAAAACGCGTTGCCATCAACGGGTTGCGTGACGATGCCCAATACACTGTCGTGCACGAACACCTCAATCACTGCGTCGATGCCTCAATCCTCGGTGTACAGCTCGGTGGGAAGCTGTGCGTGCGATCTGCGAAGTCTGCGACGAGAGAGCCTATTTTATCCTGAGTTGTTCCGACCCGCTAACACACAAATGGCTCAAAGTTTGAGATTGGGATCTTCTCATCTAACGATTATGCATCACACAACGGGCATAGCTGCGCATAACCACCAAAGCCCACTCTCGGGAGCAGGGAACTCGCCACGAGTTGCCATAAATGTCCCGGCCGCAGATGCCGGAGCTTATTTTTACACGGGTCCTCGAGAGCATGCACAGAATGTTAACCCCTGCCAAGCTGAAGCCCTACCCGCCTATGACAGGTGGGTTGATACACCGCCCAGCACTCAATTCCTCAGGGGTTATTCCACGGGCCAGTTCGGATTTATCGGAGGCTTAGGAGGGTTTACCCAGGCTGCTCCTCGGGTGGAGGGTCCTGTGTTTACCCCTCTCGGTTGTTTTTCATCGGCAAAAAATTCCTCAGAAGCTGCGAGTATGGTTTTCAGCCCAGCTCTAGCGCGGCCGGCTCCCAATAACTTCAGGAGCCTAAACCCTTCATTGAAGCATTCACTGGGGGGGGGGGGGCGGATCAGCCAATCGAACGGAATCCAGGCGAGCGGTCCGTATGAGTTTTTTAATCATGGAACCGGGACATCTTCTCTTGGCCAGCAGTGGACTGACCTTATCTCGAAATCCGATCGAATCATGGCTTCACTGGGAAGCACAAATCGAGGTCCGCCTAAAACCCTGGACTTGTTAAAGAAGAAATGGGGAAATGTCTTCACAGGTGATGGTGGCACAAGCAGGAAAAATTTCCTGGCTCTTGTGCAAGAGGGCCGTTCGGCTTCTGGTCTCAGGGATGAGGAATTGCTCATTGCAATCCCATTCATACTGGACAGACTGGCTCTTCAGTGGTTTCGCCAGAACTATATGGGTTGGTCGACCTGGAACCAGTTGAGAATCTCCTTGCTGTCAATGTACGGTGACAAGAGATACCAGTGGGGACTGAAAGAACAAGTTTTTTCTTTCCGGCTTCAGGGCCCCGATGAAAGAACCACAGACTTTTTGGTCTGCTTACAGGGACTCTTTCTAAAATTTCAGCGTCCAGTAACTCTGGAAGAGCAAATGGATCGCGCTTATAGAAACATGAAGCCTGAATTGCGTAGGGTGATTCGTCGCTTTGAATTCAACGATTATAACGGGCTAATGGGACTCGCTAGGGAGGTGGAATGAATCTTTGTTCCCGAGCATGAGATGCGTATGCCTCCCAGTCCAGCAGAATCACTCTTCCCAGAACTGGCTTACACTAAGCGAAATAAACCCACATGGGAGAACAGAAGCAGAGTCGTAGCGCCATCAGAAGGTTCTGATTCACAAATTGAGTCTTTAGCCACTCTGTTGGTGGAACTCGTGAAGAAACTCGATCGCAATAATCCGTCAGCGGATAAACCTAAGAGTTCTGGTAGCGGGAGTAGTAAAAACCGTAAAGCGAGTTTCAAATCGGTGGAATCGCCATCGGAGAACCAAGGGAAGTCGTCAGTGTCGACGGAAAAGCCGAACTGAAGTCAGAAAATGCCGGTAAAGCCAAAAATCGAACCGAAAGTCTAACCCCCTTCCTTCAATTGTACAAATAACGACCACAAGTGAAGGTCATGCCCAGATACTTGGGTTAAATTTTGTCACAATTGCGGCAAACATGATCGGATCAAGCGTGATTGCGATTCTGATTATTGCAGGGGAAATCGGTAAGGAAGGGCAGACGTAGGGTCAATGCTGCCTTTGTGGTTCCCAAACAGACCCTAATAACTAAGGTTAAAAAGGGTAAACCGTTTATAAATGCTTATGACTCAATCTATTCTCTGAAAATAACGAGAATGAACCATCTGGAACACTCAGATAACATAACGATCGACACAAGTCTAAGGGCTCAAGATCACTCGACTCAAGGGGGTTTCTTACACCAAAGTCTCTGGGTGGTAAGTCACCTCGGAATTTCGATTTATATTTCACTTCACTCGAGAATCCTAAAAAATGCATCGACGACTCTCCACTCAATAAAATCAACCGCTTCATGTCTGAGCCGTTCGTAAATTCCGGATTTTGTGGGCCGCTCGATGCGGTAGATACGGGCTCTCATGAAGTAGGGAAACCCGAAGTCGATTTCATATCCGGAATCGGTACCTCTTCGCGACCCTATATCAATATTGAAATAGATGGCACCGAGTTCCACTCACTAATCGACACCGACTCGTCGAGAACTTATATAGGTTCGACGGGATTAAGAATCATCACTGAGCGTGGGTATCAAGTAGATTACTCAAAATCAGGTGAAGCCATGATGGCTAATAGTACCATTGAAACCATTATTGGCGAAGCCTGTCTACCAATTACCTTTTCGGGAACCACACAGATCATTTGGATCAAAATCATACCGAGTCTGATAGATACTTGTGTTCTTGGCATAGACTTTGCAGAGCGGTTCGGGATCGTGATGGACCTAAGAGATCGGAAACTATGGTTGACTGACGAGCCAATCATTCAATTTGCGTTTGGTCTGGCGGATAGGAGCGGCCGAGAGGCGTGCAAGTGAATAGCATTGCTTGAGAGTACAGAAAGAATTAAGTTGGAAGAATTCCTGAAGAGAGTATTATCTCCGATACCGAATAAATTGCCCGCAGCAAAGTTCGTCAAGCACGTGATCGACACACGCGGACATAAACCGATCCGACAAAAGAATTACCGGATGTCACCAGAAGTATGTGGCATTTTGATTGAAAAGGCTAATGAGATCATCAGACAGAACTTGATAGAACCCTCGAATAGCAAATGGTGCAGCTTGGCCGTAATGGTCCAGAAATCTGATGGAGAGTTTTGGTTATGCATCGACTTTCGTAAGATAAACGAAGTCTCAAAAAAGGATGCTTATCCGATTCCATTTATGACGAAAATACTGGAGAGACTCAATTCTTCTCGCTATATTTCAACTCTAGACTTGAACAAAGTCTATCACCAAATTCCTTTAAGCGAGGAGAGTAAGGCACTCACGGCTTTTGCGACCCCTGTTGAGGGTCTGTATCAATATAAGCGTATGCCGTTTGGTCTAACAGGGGCCCCGGCTACGTTCCAGCGGATAATGGACAATGTTATCACTCCTGAAATGAGACCACACGTGTTCGCTTACTTAGTCGATGTAATCGTCGCCTCAGCAACATTTGAAGACCACCTGTATTGGCTCGAGAAAACAATCAATCGGTTGACAGAAGCCGTACTAACGCTGAGTCCCGATAAATGTAAGTTCTGCCAATCAGAAGCGAGATATTTAGGGCTTAGAGTGAACAGTGAGGGATTGGTCATAGATGAGGATAAAGTCAATCCGATTTTGGAATACCCTTGACACGAGAATCTCAAACAGGTTCGTAGGTTTGTGGGAGCGACTTCCTGGTATAGGAAGTTTATCAAGGATTACGCTAAGATCTGCGAGCCTCTCACTCGTCTCACCAAGAAGAACGTTGGATTCTGGTTGGGAGAGGAGCAAGAGAAGGACTTTCGAACTTTGAAGAGTTCCTTAACCACGTCGCTGGTACTAGCGTATCCTGACTTCAAAATTCCGTTTTGCATCCAAACGGATGCAAGTCGATTCGGTCTGAGTGCAGTAGTTACTCAGATGCAGGATGGTCATGAGCGAGTAATCGCATATGCCAGTCACGTGCTTTCAATAGTTAAGCAAAACTACTCAACGACCGAGCAGGAGTGCCTGGCCGTGGTCTGGGCCAATAGGAAGTTCCGGTACTACCTGGAGAGTTATCACTTCGTGGTAATAACTGACCACAGCAGCTTAAAATGGCTGTACAATTTGAGAAACCCAACCGTTTGCTTGGCTCGCTGGGCCCTAGATCTCTTGGAGTGCGACTTCGAAATCATCCATAGGAAGGGGGCAAAACACCACGTTTCCGATGCTGTTTCCCGGATATTCGAAACAACTCATGTAAAGGAGATGGAGCAAGTAGCGGTCATCGGACCTTTAAGAGATGAGTGGTTTCTGCAGCGTAGAGAAGCTGTGATTAGGACACCATACAAATAGCATGGGTGGAAAGTAGTGGATGGTAGGCTCTGCAGGTATCGAAACAACCCATTATTGGAGGACCTCGTGGACGACCAGGACGCTTGGAAGTTGGTTGTCCCTAAGGATAATCAACCGTAATTGTTGGAGGAAGTTCATGACACTCCGCAGGCTGGTTATCTGTGCATTGAAAAGACGTGCGAACGGGCGTCGATTCGTTACTTTTGGCCCGGGATGTTCAGGGATATCTCGGCATCCGCACGGAAATGTCAGACGTGTCAGCTGAATAAGCCGGAACAGGCACAGTCGACAGGATTGATGACTCGACGTGTAGTCCAGGAACTCTGGACAGTAGTAGCAACAGATGTCATGGGACCCTTCCCTTGCAGTAAGCGCGGTTACGAGTATCTAATAATTTTCCAGGACTTATTCTCGAAGTGGATCGAATTGACACCACTAAAGACTGCCAATTCTGAAACAGTAACTCGTTCGTTCTTGGACCTCGTCGTGAAACGTTGGGGAACCCCACAGGTTCTGCACTCCGACAGCGGGACGGAGTTCAACAATAGGGTCGTGCGGGAGCTGAGCGATGCATTCGGTAATCATAGGTCATTTAATCTGTTACATCACCCATAGGCGAACCCAGTGAAGCGAACCAAGCGAGTTTCAAAAACCATGATCAGGTCATGTATTGGACAGGATCACCGGAATTGGGACAGGCATCTGAATGATTTCGGATTCGGCTACAACACTTCACTTCATAGCACCAATGGGGTGACACCAGCATTTTTAAATATGGGGCAGGAGCCCCAGCCGCGACATTCATTTCGCCGCCTTGAGAAGGGGGATGTCGAGTTGCCGGCTGCAGATCTTGCAGGCTGGACAGCTCTTATGTCAAAAATGATCCATTTGAGGGATTTAATCACACAGTATCAGGACCAGGCTTTTGTTAGACAGGCTAGGTATTATGACCGCCGTCACAGCGACCCGCAATTTAAGGTTGGAGATCTGGTGAAGAAGCCTAACCACGTACTATCGAGAGAAAGGGATGACGTGGCCGAGAAGCTGGCCCCTCAATTTCCGGGACCCTTTACAGTGGTCGAGGTGATTTCACCGAACATTTACAGGCTCGCATCCCCGGAGGGAAGGCGAGCGGGACGCTATCACGCGTCACATGTCCAGAAGTATGTGAGTGGGGATGTGGGCTATTAGGCGGAGTATGCGAGGCATAATGAAATTGATTGTTTGCTTCTTGAAATAAATGATTCCGAGTCGTCAGACGACGGTGCCACCACAGAGGCGAGCGATGTGGATTTAGACACCGACTGGAGCTACAGCTATAGCCAGCAACACCACTCGGACTCGGAACTGGGCCTGTTGGCACGGGGAAAATTACGCAATACTTTTCCAGATAGGGTAGCAAATTTAATAAAACAGCTAAGCCCGCTCGGAAGGGGAGCGTGCGTACTTTAACTTTAGAGTCAGTAAGGTATGAGTAGTTTAAAATGTTAGAGATCGAATTAATAGGTAGTTTTTTTCATCTGTCTTTCAGCACCCGGTCTCACACGCAAGGCCAAGAAGGATGAAAGCCCTTCGGGCTCCGGAAAGTCGTGGTGGAGGTGACAGTTAACCTCTAACACGCAGCTGGGAACCATTATACCACAGTGGTGGCAGAGAGTTCGGCTGCGGCCAGCGCTATGGCTGTCGCACCCGGACCCCAAGCCCCGCTATCCAGTAGCCAGGCCCAACAGCCAAGATCAGGTTATGGAGCCGGTGTTAGTCTCGGCCGACCGACAGCCACAGGCTAACCCACGGGAACGACTTTCCATGGAGGAGCGGGTGTGGCTTAGGTTCCACATAGATCCATAGTTCCGACGGATTAAGCCCCCGAACATGTTCAGAAGGAGGAAGGAGATGAAGGAAATGTGCGGAAAGTCCCTTCAGTACGGTCACGGATATTTTAACTGTCCAATTTGGAAGCACTTGCGTCAGTAGCGACGCCAACAACCTTCTTCAGATTATTTTTATATATTAGAGTACGTTACAGTTTGAAATTCCAAGTTAG
>NC_046666.1:85959845-85969695 GCF_010883055.1 Belonocnema kinseyi | reverse complement strand
GATTAAATGACACTAGTCTTTCCTTATGGTCTATTATCAATGAGTTCTCCTTTCCAAAGCATGTTTATTTCCTAGGTGTAAGAATTCTAAATTTACGCATGATATCGCAAACGGAAGGAATAGTCCATTTCACTTCAACTCTGGGTTCATCATGGAGCGTGATCTATGCTGTTAGTCAAATAATAAAACCAGATGTCCTTGGTCAAATGAGGCACATTGATGAGTTTAGAAGGCGCTGAACATTTTTTTGTTGGCCTTCAGTTCGGAAAGCGGTAATTAATTGTCTCGTGATAATCGTTATTTGGAATTCAAGAACACCGCTTACACGCCTAAGTTTCACGACTCTGAATCACAGAAACAAATCCCAAAATTTCGCGTCAATTACTTTCGACTATTAAATTGATCGAATCAACTTCAGTTTAATTAAATAAATGTTAACGTTACCTATGAAGTCGTAAGATAGAATAATCCTAGAAAACACGAACACGTGACACGGAGAAGAGGACCCTGGTTTCTCGCATGGAAGTGAGTCCCATGCGATCAACGAAAACCATATTCCATAGAATATATTGTAAACATACTACGCGCTCGTTTTATTCTCTCCACGCGCCGCCTAGTGGCGTGCAAATTGAACATATTCTCTCTCTTAGTTCGAGTAATCGGTCACCTGTGTGTGACTTAACGTGGACTTGACTCTCGTTGTAAAGTAAGACCCACCCGATCGTCTCGCTTGGTCATCTGCGCATGACAGAACGCACGTTGGCGGGTCCATAGAGGCGAGTATCCGAAAGGAACTCACTCTTAGTTCGACTCTCACGTCACGTACAGTGGTGATAATATTGAGATCAAATTTATTAACCAAGAAAAGGATTATCATCCAACATGCCGGTGGGACGCGGCTCATCAGGAGGCCGATGGATCATTACAAGTAAGATCTAAAATTTGTACTCCTCGCTCTTGAATTTTTGGTTTATTTGTTACAAAAAAAACTAGCTTAAAATGTACCGTCGGCTATGATTAATTTATCTGTCCGCGAGTGGGCTCATAAAGCCAGAAACGATAGTCGTTAGCAATGGTTAATCGGTGGTGATTAACATCCATGTAAATTAGAGTCTTCTATTAAATTAAAATCGGATGAACACGATACTAAGTAACATTAAATTCAGTTATTCAGAAAGTTCCCTTTATTTACCTCTAATACGCGGTCTTGCGAAATGGTGTAACAAGTCTTCCGCGGACCATACTAAAATTTCCTCGGGATACTTAATATAATAGATAGCCATAAGCAATGGAGTTGTATAGGATGTAACTCCTAAACGTTAGAGTTCAAGAACATGACCTCAAATATTGTGATATCATGCGTAACAATAATCTAATTTGTAGCCGTCGGGGGTAGGAACCGTCCGTATGTCGGGCAAATATTCTTAAGCTGGTTTTTTTGCCTTAATTGGTATTCAAATTATTGTTTATTTAAATATATTGGTTTCTTTGTTTATACACAAGTGATTTATGAATAAATACTGCTCTCGCATGTGACGCCACTACTGGACACCCCCCTCTTCGCTTTCCCCTACTTCTGATCTAGCCAAGCCTCGTCACTCGCAATTAATATAACCCTATTTAATGAAAGATGTTCTGAAGGTAATTTTATATCCTACACATTGCTGTCTTTTTGCTCGTTTTTTTGTCAAAACTAGTTAGCCCTTAACATTTACAAATGATTGGTGAATCCCGTGGTATCACAGACATTCACATATCTTAATAAACTAAACTTTAAAGCTAAAAAATGGGTTATAATACATACATACATACATGTATACATACATCCATACATACACACATGCATACATACACACATTCATATATACATACATACATACATGCATGCATGCATATATACATACATACATACATACATCCGTTGATATCGGGACATGAAAGGTTATGCACATGAACAAAAAGATGTATCTTTCGCGACTCTACATCTCAGGCCGTCCAGGTAGTCGCGGAATACTGAATCTTGAATGTCTTCACAACAGAACTATTCTGGGTACAGCGCATAGATTCCATAGAGTCCCAAATAGAAGAGACCCTCTTTTTAACATGGCCAGGCAGTACGAAGAAGTGCTGCCTGAAATGTGAAGGATCAGCCAATGTCGTGTGAGCCAACTTTTGCATTCCTTGAATCACCAGGATTTGAGTCGGTCACGGAGGTTTTCATTTTTACATGTCAAAACGGTGTCATATTCACCTTAACATAGCGTCCAGACTGTGGTCACTCAATGCATTAGGATTGCAAACCTATAATCAATGGTGGCGTCATCAAACGAGCCCGCAGGTTTTTAAGATAAGATAATAGATGCTTGAGGTTATATCCAATGATTCTTAGATAATGTAATTCAAAACTTAATAAATCGAAAACTCAAAAGAAAAGCAAACAAAAATACATATTTAATTACTCGAATTATCACTTATATATTTCTCTTTGTTTTTCTATTGATTTTTATATAAAAATAAGTCTTAAGGAAAAACCAAAGATGATGGAAGTGTGTTTAAAGGCAGTTTTTAATTAAAAATTTGTTATCATTTCCGACATCCATCTTCTTATCGACAGGTTCCTTTGTCAAAATATTACTCTCTCTTCATGGTAATAATACAGAACGTTTCGCTCCCTCTTCTAGTTTTCAGTTGTGTACTGCAACGATAATTACCAGGTAGAAAATGATGGCAAAAAAGTACATATCAGCTCTCAAACACATCTTAATGGGTTAGGTTTGACATGTTTTGACGTTCGGAAAACAACGTCGAGTAAAAGAGATAGATCAAACTTTGGCCCCTGAGCGACGTGTAGCGGGGGATAGACCTACAGAGCCATCCAACGAGCCCGCAAAACAGGATCAGAGTATGTGTCTTCACGGTTGCCTATATTAGTGAACACAGCCTAATAGCGTCGCCAGTGATTCCAACTTTGTCATGTTGAGCTACTGCACTTGTCCGGTGCAGCGACTCTCATTGGTCGCTGTTAAAGCGCGATTCAAACCGGAACATGCTAAACTTGGGATCACTGACTTTCACCACATTTTGAGCCAAAAAATTTTCGTTGATAGCTGCAGGACATGCAATGAACACCCCGAGCATCAAGCAAAAATACTATATAGTTTTCCAACTCATGCAGGAACGACCTACTTCCAAAGGCACAATGCGACACTAAGAGTGCTTTATCACCATCTCTGTCACTCATACGGCATCAACCTTAACCCTTTAACGGTCACTGGGACATATATGTCCAAAAACGTGTTCAAAAATCCAAACTCCGTCAAAAATTGAGATAGCTTTGTTTTCTCTTCGACATAAGCCACCAACGTGTTTCTAGTTTTCAGAAAGTATAAGCATTCATGCACCCGCTTCGAGATCTATTAACTATAACTCCCCAAAGCACCCTGTTTTTGAAGAATTTTTGTAGTTATATCGCAAATATAGTCGGAGCAGTACACCAAAAATATGGCAATTCGTGAAAAAGGAAAATCCTATGGTGGAGAACATACTGATTAGGATAAGAACATAAAAATATAAGTACACCCTCCTGAGCTCAATTTAGGGGTAATTTTCATCCCATGAAATAGATAAATAGGCTTCCATAGGATCGATTATTATCAAAATTGTTTTAAAGTGCGCACGTTCGTTCCCTGTTCTTTCCTCCATTAGTTTATGAAGACTATGTGAAATAGATCATAAATTATAATCTGTCCTCACAATAATTTTCTGTCTCAAACGTTTGATTTTTTTCCTGATGATAAAACAAGTTTTCTATGCTTTTTGTACTCAGGGATGAAAATACAACCCCTCAAATACATGCGAAGTTTCTTCTCTGATTTGAGGTGACTCCTGTGGGTGTCCTGAAATAGTTAAAGTGCAAATATTCCTACCAAGAGTTCTCCAACTTCATTTTGTAGCTTAAGGGTGGTTTTTGGCCTTAAGGGTGGTTTTGAGTGGAGTAACAATTATGGCGTTTTTTTATCATCTGAAACCCTGTTACAATCCAAAACAGTTGTTATTTTGGATAGGAAGTGGCTGGAAATAATTTGGCCGTGAAGGGATGACACGTGATTATGGCTGAAATTTTACCGCAATTTTGCTGGGATCGGGTTCACTTTTTCTGGTTAGCACCCGCTCCCGGCGAAATCCAGCGGTTGTTCGAATGACAAACTTTTAATTATAAAGGTTGAATAACTGCCGCATGGTCCTATTAGGAGCAACCAGAGATCCAAGAAAATGACACCAGCTCCCAGCAGAACTGCAGTAAATTACATGTATGGTTTCATCTCATGGCCGTTAGATGGGTAGTCACAGGGCACCATGAAATCATAGCCACAGACCGGCGAAACCTTAGTAGGTCTTTAAGACACAAAGCGAACCAAGGACGATAGCTTTTCAGATCCATTTTGTAAGTTCTTATCAGATTTTTGGATCGCTGATAAGGGTTTAAGATTACGAACCAGTGATAGCTTCGCACCTCTAAAAATATCGATCACAAGGACAAATACTTTAACCGAATATTTTGTAAACAGACCAGAGCTACCAAATCGTGGATGAAATTTAGAACTACCATGTCTACCGTTTGGGAGCCGCAAAACAGAAGGCTTTCAACAGAAAGCTTTCAAATCGGCAATCATCGTGCAGCAGAAATCCTGCAAAAACTAAAGTTCGAGTCGTTCATTTTCGACTTACACACGAACTTACAGTGGTAATTATGCACCTTCTGTTTTGCGGCTCCCAAACGGTAGGTATGGTGGGGGTAAATTTCATCCACGATCTGGCAGTGCTAGTACAGACGTGGCACCTCTATTTTGAGGTTCTGATACCTCTTATCATTATCCTTCTACTTAGCAGTGACTTTGTAGTCGGTTGAAGCCTAGAATTCCATCACGAATATTGTTTGTTTTTCAAATCCTTGGAGAACGATGTCAGGCCTCGAGTGTGAAACAGAGCGTGCATCAGGGCAGGGTCGCGATTAGCACCGTACGAGCAAGAATAATGGTAATAGAGCACTCTTAGGGCCGCATTATGTCTATAGAGGTACGTAGTTCCGGTGTGGGTTAGACGCCCAGATAGTATGTGTCTTAGGTGCGTGGCGTGTGCATGACACGATCTGCACTTTTGCTGGGAACTTCTTGAAATAACATACAGTCACGGTATACTAAGGTACAAATGATACAGTCCTGGCATGAAAAAATAACCCTCGTTTACCTTAATTAAGCTCGGATGATCTAAAAAAGCAAAAGTTTGCTCTTTTGACAAGGACTGTTCTTTTAAATTTCTGTGAAAGTTTCCGTGCATTCTCTTTTAAAGTAGGTCTTGGCGGAATTTTCAAAAATCTGTTTTCTTTATTTTTGCTTTTAGAAGTAAAGGATCTTTAAACAGTAATTCACTTTCCTGACCAATGATGTTAAAATGCAGGCCAATGTCTCAGCCGCCAGCCGTCTTCGTCTTGACGGCGCGAGATGTATAATCGCGGAACAGACCAATTCATATACAAGCTTTTATGCGTATCCATAAACTTAAGTGTAACTACATCAAGGGCCGTAAGCTCGTTCTTTGCCCATTGAACCATCCAAACAAGTAGAGTAGTAGAGAGATTATAAATGCGGCTTTGAGGCACGCCTAGGTATTTACAGATGTCTCCAGTGTCAAAATATCTAACAAAACTTATATGCATAAGCTCAGAGTCCTTGGAACGCTAATAATAATTTTTCTTTTCTTCAGATAAATGTTAGCACACCTGTCCAATCCAATGTCTACACCAATATAACCTGTGTACTCCTTGACGAAATCTAAAGTACCCTGCAGTTTACTGTCACTAGAAGCATTAATCTTTAGGTTGTCCACATAAAACGCATGAGTTACCTTAAGCTCGTGATTATTAGTGTCGAAACATAGAAATCTAGGAAAATTTCGTAGTGCGCGAGATAGAGGAAGAAGTGTTATGCAAAAAATCAGATGGCTAACTTTGTCGCCCTTAAAGACGCCCCTCTGGAAGCTGACGTTGTTCGTTGTCACACGATATTTTTCAGATGATAAGATAAATCTAGTTTTCCAAAGGGACATGAATCTCTTTATGCATCTCACTATGAATGGGTTAACTTTCAAGCTTTCTAATAAACAGATGATTAGTCTATGAGAGGTTGAATCGAATGCTTTTCGATAGTCAATCCAAGTCATTGGTAGGACACGCTGATGGGCTGCGGCTTTTTTCAAACTCAACTGTCAAATAGCAGGTTCTCTCAACATACTGCTACACCTTTTTTTGAGCCACGTTGTTCGTCCATCTTTATTGACACAGGCTCAATTCGTCGAACAATAATGTTGTATATGACAACTGTAAGGATCTTATCTTATACAGTATGTACAACCATTTTATCAGTCCGTAATTCTCTGGGTTAGACAAGTTGCCTTTATTCGGCAGGAGTATAGTGCATCCTAACATCAGCCACTGCGACATGGGCGTTTCTGAATTTAAATATGAGGTGAATATGCCGGCCAGATGTTGAATTGTAAAAGTAAACTTCTTCCGCCTGAAGGTCTTGATAGCATCTGGTCCTGCATCGAAAAAATTCTTCATACCCAATAGTGCTTTTTCACCTCTGCAGCAATAATTGATGAACATCCCTCCTCAGAAGTTATTAGGTTGCCAAAAAAGTCTTTGAAGCAGATAATAATATCAGAATGTTCCTTTCAGTTCAGGGTTTTCAGTATCTTGTATACCTCTCTATAAAAAGTCTCTACCTCATTGGGCTCGGGTGGGTTTTTGACAGAAACAGGAAAAACGCTAGACAGGTGCGATGGGTTAGCAAAAAACTGTAAATACTCCCTGATCTATCTGTCCCTCTTTTGTATTGTCCTTCTTGCGTCAGATAACACCAGTATTTTTTAACAATATGCTGCTTGATTGTCAGCAGCTTTGACTAGTTAAGTGTGTGAATGAAGATTTTCAGTTCTTAGTCAAACTTTTGAACCCTTCACGTGAACGGTCTACCAGGTGTTATGTTGTCAATCAGAGATTGTACACGGAGCAGATTCTGTCTTGCCCATCTAATCTTCTGGTTTAGTTGATGCAAGCGTCTTTTGGTATTTTGATCAATCGTCGGTTTTAGCCCTCGATTTGAATCAGCCAAAGCTCTCGCAGCATTATCAACTGAACAATTGATGGTCCAGAGTTCACACTCCTTCGAGATATCCTTACGAAGGGAGGCATTCTTTCTAGATAGATTTTGGGGTTTAGGAGAAACCTGCATGTTAATGTTTATCATTGTCCTGAAATCATTAACATCTCTCAAAATGTACCTGCTTTTCTCAGTTAGTCTCACTGTCGTTTCTCATCTTCTTCTATGGATTCGTCCACTGGACCTGGGCGTTTTGCCGGTTCGTCGCATTAAACGGCGAATTAGAAAATTAGGGTTCAAAATGACCCAGAACCTACAATTTTTACCTGATTTCATATTTTCTTTTCCTTTAATTAAATATAATGGAATTGTAAGAGGTCTGTCGAGGCAGATTTTGAAAAAAAATGCTCTGCTCGTTTGTTATTCAAGTTGAAAAATGCCAATAAACAATAATTTTTTCATATTAGAGTTTGGAAAAAACACTTTTTTTAGTTTTTTTTATTTTCAGCCAAAAAAAATTTAATAAATTTTCTCATTTAAGCCCTTTATGATAAACTAAATTCCTTCTAAAATATTCAATATTACTTTTAAATTCAGTCCATAGAATTCCGGCAATCACAGGAAGCAGAGTATTCTGATGGCAAAACTGACATTTAACAATATTTTCAATTTTTATTAATAATTTTAAGCAACAAGTGCATTTAACTGTCGCTTTCAAATAGGAAAAAATTCTTTTTTGCTGAAATGTTTATTAGATCATAAAAGACGGAGCTCCCTAGAAATATACTGACATCCAAAGACATTTCCTATTAACATAAGCAATCCTGATTCTCCTGACTGGCAGTTCAATTACAAATTTATGTGCCTTTATTTCACGGGGAAGAAGAGCGAGTTGAATGTGAGTATTTAATTTTGTTGCTTAGACGTTTTGATTTTTATTCATTTGAGTTTCAGGTATTTGAGTTGTCACATCTTTATTGTCCATAAACGTTCAACTCCAAATTGATGCGCTCATACTATATTTCTAGAAGAAGCTTTATGATTCGTTTATCTAGATTGATTATAATATTGGAAAAAGATGTTTAGTGTAGAGGTCTAAAGAGTCAGTTCCTTATTTCAAGCTAATATTAACTATTGAAAACGAAAAACAGATCTATTCTGTGCAAAAGAACTATTTCCAGACTTGATTGATCAAGATTGTTTATAACGATGGGAAATGTTGTTGGACGACAGTATATTTCGCAGCACTTACATTTTTTGTGATCTAATAAACATTTCAGAAAAAAGAGATTTTTCCTATTTTAAAGCAACTACTAAATGGACTTATTGATCAGAATGGTTAATAACAATAAAAAATATTGTAAAATTTCAGTTTCTTCCATCCGAATTTTAATTTGGGTATAAACTAAACATTTATGCAAAAAAATAGATTATTCTGTCAAAACAGGACCGCTTGATGCATTTGTTAATCAATATTGTTTATAGCAATAGTAAATATTGTTGATTATCCAATTCTGTGATGGGATGTGCATTTTTTCAGGTGAAAAATCAATTTTGTTGATTAATTTGTTAATACCAATTAAGCGGGTTGCAGGAACTTCATCTAAGCTATTAGGATTTGTTAGTCGATTGTAAATATACGAGTTTTTCACCTTTTTGAGGTAATATCAATTAATGATACAAAACACAGTCTTATTTAGACTTTATTTTCCTTAAAGGACCCCGCACTAAATGTATGGGGAAATGACATTTCGTGGATTTAGCTGAAACTTTGTAATTTTTAAGGTTATAAGTGCCGGATGAAATATCCATAAAAAAATATTAAAAAATGGACAGTTTTAGCGCTATGTGGCGCTAAGCGCTCAAGAACAGTGAATAAAACGAATTACAACAGATTTTGTTACAAAAGCGATGTCAACATAGAAAACGCGGTTCAGATCATCGTCTGTCATATTTTCACCTAAACCGTTGACCCTTTGCAAGAGGGTTGAACGCTAAGCGCTCGATATCAGCGAATAAAACCAATCCTAGTAACTTTAGCGACAAAAGCGATGTCACTATAAGAATCACGCATGAGAAAGTAGTTAGTAATATGTTTCGCCAAACCAATGAGTTATATTGCGCACTTCTCGAAACGATCAAATGCTAAGCGCCCAAGATTTGAACTTGACTAAGTAATTACTTTTTTAAGACAGAAATGGTATCCAAAGTAACATTAGTAACTAGTGTGCACATCGATAATAACAGTGTACTCTTCGCCAGAGGGCCGAACGCTAAGCGCCTATGATCAGCGAATAGAACCAATCCTAGTAGCTTTAGCGACACAAGCGATGTCTGTATACGAAACACGCTTCAAAAAGTGGTCAGTAACATGTTTAGCCAAACCAATGACATAACGAGTCAACACCGTTGACTCACAGAGCGCGCTTCTCAGAACGGGCAAACGCTAAGCGCAGAAAATTTGAACTTGACTAAGAAATCACTTTTTCAAAGGCCTTTCAAAGAAGAAATGACAAACAAACATACCGTCGTCGATGGAAATAATGAGTGAATGCTGCATGATGAATGACTGTCACTTTTTAAAGCAAAAAACGAACGACTTTAGAATGAGCAACGAACTGAAAGTAGGCCTTATGACTTGAAAAAATTTGAAACCGCGGCATTCACTTATTATTATATTAAGGACACAC
>NC_046666.1:85958465-85959745 GCF_010883055.1 Belonocnema kinseyi | reverse complement strand
TGTCTTTTGGAAATTTTAAAGGTTCATCCGCAAATAGTTGGGTGCATAGAGAGATTGATGCCACTTTGGAAAACCAGATTTACTATCTCATCTGGAAAAAATTGTGTGACAACTAACAAGGTCACCTTTCAGAGAGGTGTCTTCCAGGGCGACACCATGAGCCCACTCCTCTTTTGCCTTATATTATTGCCACTATTTCTAGCACTTCGCCATTTCGACGGGTACTTGTGCGGCAAACTTGCAGATCGAAAGTACAAGGTCACTCATGTATTTTACATAGACGATCTTAAGATCTATGCTAAAAACAAAGAGCAACTGCATCTAGCTCTGAGGATTGTCGAACGATATACTAAGGAAATTGGAATGTAATTTGGGTTAGACAAATACGTCAAGGTTTATTTGAAGCGAGGAAAACTTAATGGCATCCCTGAAGATCCTGAGCTCGTTGATAGAAGCGCCATGCGACACCTTTGCGCTGGAGAGACTTATACATACCTGGGCGTGCCACAAAGCTGCATTCAAGATGTGACATCTATAAAGGATACTCTCCGAAGCAGATACAAACGTCTCATCCGACAGATTTGTTCTTCCGAACTGTCGGCGAGGAACAAAGTATCTGCAACGAACATGCTTGCCGTCCCGGTACTACTCTATTCATTTGGAGTAGTTTCATGGACGAAGAACGAGCTCAGATCCCTTGATATCGGTAGAAGAAAGGTTATGCACATGAACAAAAGCATGCATCTTAAGTCTTCCGTTCCGCGACTGTACATCTCACGCCGTCAAGGGGGTCGCGGAATATTGAGACTTGAATGTCTTCACAACAGGATTATTCTGGGTACAGCACATATAGTTGCAAATGGAAGAGACCCTCTTCTTAAAATGGTCAGGCATCACGAAGAAGTGTGCAAAGGAGCGTTTCTGTACAAAGCAGCGGAGGAGGCTGCTGAAACAATCGGGCTTGACTTCAGTATTATGGGTGAGAAAAATGCATCAAATCTTATCTATCTCGAATACTCACTCCTGAAAGCCCGGATTAAGAAAGCACAAGAGAAAAACTTTCGTCAACAGCTCCTAGATAAGAGGATGCACGGTATCTTCCACAGAAATGTGAAGAATCAGTCAATGTCTTGTAAGCTAACGTTTGCTTTCCTTAAATCGCCCGGATTGAAGTCTGCTACACAGGGTTTCATTTTTGCATGCCAAGACGGTGTCATTTCCACCTTAACATACCGTCGCCACATTTTGAGCCAAGACATTCCCGATGATAGCTGCAGGGC
>NC_046666.1:85943025-85958365 GCF_010883055.1 Belonocnema kinseyi | reverse complement strand
ATTTTTTTAAGTTCTTCAGGAGTTTTAAATATATTTGTAATGAGTCCTATTTCGTCGTAAAATTTATGTAAAATTCTGCAAAAAAAATTGACTCTAAAATCTTCCAGATTTGTTTAAAATTTTATAAATCTTTTTAAATTTTCGAAATATTTTCGACATTGTAAACTTCCCGAAACATTAGAACGCTGAAACCTAAAAATCCCGAATTTAAAAATTCTAGAATAATGAAATTCTAGACAGTTTACAATATTATCGAATTTGAAAATTCCCGAATAATAAAATTCCAGGCCGAATGCTGTCTGATGATAAAATATACAAACTAGAAAATTTCCGAATTGCAGAAATTGAGAAAAGAGTTTTGTGATTAATATTATTTCTTTATTATAGACACAATAATCAAATATTTTTATTATAGAAATTTTGTTTAATGCTTAATTTTTTTTAAATTATTGTTTTAATTTAAAATAACAATAATTGTATAAAAATGTGATACAGACATAAATTTAAAACACGTGAGCTTTAAATGATACAAACTTTGCAGGAGTCAATGCAGACTGATTTAGCTTCACTTTTATTTTTTTAAATAATAATTTTATTCTTGTGAGCGTTTTCTGTGATGTACAAAAATACAATGCACATTTTGAAACAACTATTTTTGTCCAAAAATACATTATTTCAATTATTGTTATTTTAAATTCAAACAATCATTTTTAGAAACTTTAGACATTAAAAAAGTTTTTTCTTTGGTATAAATATTTTATTATTCTATTGAAAAAATGTTGTTGACAAACTATTTTTTAATTGTTCAATTTAGGGAGTCGCCTAACCCGGATATTGTATAATTCGGAAATTTTCTGTCGGCAATTTTCAAATTCGGTAAGATTGTAAATTTTCGAGAATTTTCTAATTCGGGACTTTTATATTTCGACAATGTTATAATTTCGGAATTTTTACAGTGATCTGGCATTTTTATTTTTCGGAAAAAGCGACTGAAAAATCCCGAAAAATAAAATTCCCGACACTGTAAAATTCGTAAATTGGAAAATAACCTAATAATAAAATTCCCAAAATTATAAAAATCCCGAAATATAAAAGTCGAATTGGAAACTTCAAGAAAAATAAAATAAATAAAATTCCGGACAATAAGATATTACCGAATTTAAAAAATTCCGAAAGAAAATGTATTATAAAATATCCGAACTAGAAAATTCATGAATTTAAACAATTCAAAAAGTTGCTTATTAAATATTATTTATTTATTGAAAATACAATAATCGAATATATATTTCTGGATGAAAAAATCTGTTTGAAAATGTTCATTGTATTTGGAAAAAGTATAAAAAAGTTCTGAAAAATCGAATTTTTTATTAATAAAAAAAGATAATAATAAATTTTGATATAAATCGTTGTTGAATTGAATCCTGCAAAGTTTATTTCAAAAATGTTATTGTATAGGTACGCAGAAAATTTAGACAGAACATTTTTTTATTTTAAAGCGCACGTGCTTTTTAATACAATTTTTATAAAATTATTATTTAGGTGCTGGAGATTTCATTTTTTGGAATTTTTCATTCATCCCTTTCGGAATTTTTTTCAGTGGTCCCATTTTTTATACCTCCTCTTAAAATGATGTAATTTTGCAAACAAAAAGTCAGCATTTCAAAAAATTTCAAAATCATCAAAAGTACGAATTCTCTTTTAAATTATTTCAAATCATTTAAAATTAATTAAAAGATTTTTCGGAACTTTTAAATGTCTTTTAGACCGATTTCCATTTTTCCTAACATTTTTGTAAAATCCTATACACAAAATTGTTTTAAGAGCTTCCAGATTTTTTCTAATATTGTAAATCTTTTGAAATGTTTTGAAATATTCTTAAACATTCTCTTTTAGTTATGTACTTTTTCAAAATAAAAATTCATTTTAAATCCACCCAGTTTAAAAAATTTTTTTCCTAATATTTCAAAATTCTTGAGAAGTTCCAAATTTTGTTGTTTTCTTTAAAACATTCAGAAACCTCCAGCTTATTTGATTTTTTTTCTAAATTAATGCTTATTTAACTGTTCTTTAAGGATCAAGATGAAATACTTTCACCTTCGAAATACAAATAAAAAAAAAACAATTATAATCGTAACATTCAAAGTTTAAATCTGTCATTCTGAAATTGTGACAATTCATTTTCAAATTGTTTACTATTGAAAAGTGTTTTTTTTTTTAATTTCTAAATCAAATAGATTAAAAATAGAATATTTTATACTGAAATAATACTTCAGAAAGATTTTTAATTGAAGAAAGGCGTTCATTTAAGAAGCCATTAATTCGAACGTTGACACATGTGTCACTACTAAGGCTTTCGAATTAAACTAGTTCAAATTTTAACGTTAAAATATGTAAATTATATCATTTTGAACAGATCCAGAATCACCTTGTAAAATCAATCACTGTTAAATTTTTAATACTCGAACCGCAGTTCAATTTTCAAATTTACTTTCATTTTCAGATTTGTCCCAGTCGCAAGTATAGCTCAATATTTAGAACAACTTTTATTTTTTCGAAATTGTAATTTTTCGGTTCTAACTTATGGCACAACTATTTTATTCTTTAAAAGATTTTCTACAAATCTTGTTGATAATTTTTACATTCTCATCCAAAATGAGAAAGTATTAGTTTTTTATGAAAAATGAATTTTTCTTATTTAATAAATGTCGACGTTTTGAGGCCCCTTGAGTCAGAAAAACAAGTTTTTATGTCGGGGTCTGTTTGTCTGCGCGGCGTCGTCGTTGTTGTTGCTGTATACCGGATAACTTTCGAAAGATTAGTCCGATTAGATTGGGCTTTGACACACTGTTTGAGGGAGGAAAAAGAAAGCTCGAGTTCGTTAAACAGCCATTTTTGATGAAAATCCAAAAAGTTGGAGCTTTTTTAAAATTGTTGACACCACTTTCTTCAAAATTTGAAAATTCTATCCACAGTTATTTATGGTACAAAGAAATATAAACAATTTATCCTCACAACTTTTTTGGATAAAATCAAACTTACCAAAGTTAAAGGATTTTCAAAATTCAAAAAACCAAACGAAAATGGACATTTGAAGCAAAAAAGGCTTAATATGGAAAAAAGTCAAGAGGCGAAAAACGCTGCTTTTTCAAGGCTGCATGATTATTTTATCACATTCTCATCCATAATGACAATTGTTTTATGCGAAAAATGACTTTCGCGAATTTCATGAAATTTCGACGTTTTGAGGCTCCTTCAGTCAGAAAAACAAGTTTTTACTTCGGTATCTGTCTCGCCGGCATCTACGTCGTCGTTGTTATTGTCGTTATGGTTGTCTGTATATCGGATATCTTTCAAAAGAATAGTCGGATTGGATTGTACTTCGAGACACAGATTTTTTATTTTAAGAATTGTATGTAAAAATTGTACTATTTTTATTTTTATAACAATGATTTTTTAAAAAATTAAATTGTTGCAATAAAAGTGTTTCGAAGAAATTTTTTAAAAATCTTTCGGGGAATAAATTTAGTATTTATAGGTCGACAAAGATTTGATTTATTTAGCCAATTTTGGTGAAGAACTCCATTCTATTGTTTGACAAATATTCTTTGTGAATCAATATTTTTCAATGAAAATTACCCCGAGTGACCTACAATTATAATTTTATAAACGTGAAAACCCCACATTTCAATTTTTTCTATGTAAAACACAATCAGTGAGTGACAGGACGAAATCGGAAACAATAAGAGTCAATTTATTCAGCAACAAGATTTTTGAACAAAAATGACCTTGAGTGAACCCTTAATACATATTTGTTAAATTTTACAAAAACCAGGCGTTATTTTTTACAAAAAACAATAATTTGTGGAGGGTGACAAATGGTCAAGAAATAAATAAAACTTGAAGTTGTACGAGTTTAATTTGTAATTAAATAATTTGAAAGGTTTCAATCTAAAATTATCGAACACTTTCAATTAAAAAATTCAGATGACCTATTTAAATAGCTTTAAATTTGAAATTATTCAATATACTGAAGACTACAAATTTAAAATGTCTCAACTATTAAGGCTTTAAATATTTTTGAAATTGCTGTTATGGAGACTAAATAGCACTTATTCTTTTATTAAGAAATCCCATCCAAAATTGTTTACAAAAGTTCTTAAAAGAGTTTTAAAAACGTTATAAAAGGTCAGAGCTTTTAATAGTTCAATATATGTTATTATTATTATTCAATAATTTGTTTTTTCGACCTAAGGTTGATAAAAATGAGTAACAATACAAGATACAAATATAGACAAGAAGTAATCATGTGCAATCAGATTAAGCAGCAGAATAAAAAGAAGGAACTTACAAAAATTGTACAAGCGAAAAAATTGTTTAAGATTGTCAAGACCGTCACAGCTCCAGAATAAATGATCTTATTTGTAGAATCTGCTGGACATACAATGCAACTTTGCGCAGCTCGTGTGGACAATTAGAGTTTAAAAGACTCAGTCAATACTGGCTGTTGACTGTCGTGGTTGCTGGATGACCTAAGCTTGATATTCTTGAGTCAGAATAGGCAGGACAAACAGCCAGTAAATGATAAAGGTCCTCTGATACTGACAGGTTGCATATAGGGCAGAGTCTAGCAGGGTCATAAGTAAATTTATATTCTCCAAAACGTATACAACCCCTGATAGAGCCCAGAAGTCTAAGTTGAACAATAATAGAAGTTATATAAAAAGGTAATCTATGGTGAAGATATGATTGAAAGTCCGGATAGAGGTTAAGATGTGGGCAGACTTGGAGACTACTTGAATGGAGAGATCTTTCATAGTCGGAACGCCAGAGATAATCAGAAGAGTTATTTAGAAAAACATCCATATTTTCAATGAGCGACGCAGAATCCAAGTCTAGCCACATTTTCTCCGAGTTACATAGAGTGAACATATTTTTGAGCTGGAATACCCAGTTATACTTCCGGTTGCAATCAGGTTTTAAGGACGTTGCCTTCAATTTAAGAAAACATCTTTTAGGATACCTATCATCAGGCATACCCAACAACCTCAACAACCATCTCAGCGCTGACTTAAATATATCATAAGCTAACTGTAATCTACCTGTCTCTAAGGGGAGGTCAAAATTCGGCGTGTATGTTGGTAAGTCTAGTATTTTTTTAAAGAAAGAGGAGTGTAATTTCTCGACTGAATCAAAGTACCTTAATCCCCAGACTTCTATTGCGTAAAAAAGAACACTAAGTGCGAGGCTACGTAAAAGGGTAGTCTTAGTTTTCCAGGCATCAGATTTAGATGCGAATAAAATATAGAAACAGCACCCATAGCAATATTCGCAGTAGACATTTTTTTTATGAACTCTTTATGAAAAAGACCCGAGTCTGATGTGTTGACACCAAGATAGATAAATTCGCTTACTAGCTCCAGCTGAGTCTGTGCGTAGAAGAATTTGTATTCACATGGCCGACCTTTGTGGTATACCATAACTGTTGATTTGGCTTCGTTGACCGTTATAAATTGTTCAGGTAGCATTGGGTAATAAGGTTAATTTTTGCTTGTAAGTCAGCCTGAGAGTGAGCGAATATGACTAGGTCATCAGCATAAGCAAGTAGGATAACGTCACATAAGTGATCTATTGAAATTCCATGCATACCATGATTTCGTAAGTACTCTTCTAGATCATATATGAAAAGTGAAAAAAGGAGAGGACTAAGGATCTCACCTTGAAGCACCCCACAAGTTACCTTTACGGACGAAGATAGACCCTCGTAAGTACGAATAGACATATTAGCGTTATCATAGAGATTTTTTATAATTCGTATAAGTTTAGTGCACATGCCTATCCTTACGAGTTTGCTCCATAGGTGACAGTGGTTTAATGAGTCTAAAGCCTTTTTAAAATCTATATAAAAAACAAGGATTCGTCGCTTTAGGATTGACAAATGAATTTGAATTAAAGAAGTTAGGGTATAAATATGATCAATTCAACTTCTTCCAGGCCTGAAGCAATTCCCCAGTAATTATGAGGGTCAGATTTATCACCCTTTTTATGCAACATAAATGCATTATTTTGGCCCAGCTAGCTGGGACTCTTTCCTCAGCCCAGATCACGTTGAAGAAGCGCCCTAGGTATTCTACCCAATTAACTGGAAAGTTTTTGAAAAATTCATTGGGAATCGAATCCTCACCCGGCGCTTTATTGCCTTGACATTTCAATAAAGAGGCTTTAATTTCATGAATCGAGATATCACAGTCCAATAATGGTTGTTTGTTTACAATCCACTGTATGCAAGTGGGAGCCTCAATCGGATAAAGAGAAAAAAGAAGGTCTTGCCATGCATGCCTGCTTACATTGTTAGTCGAAGGAGACCGCAATCTGAATCTATTGACCGCTGCCCAAAAATCCTTAGAATTATTACAAGCCGCTAGCGAATTCAGCAGTGCATATTCGTATTTCCTCTTCTTGGACCTACGTAACTTCAGAAAATATCTTTTGGTTTCTAGATATTTTGCCCCCTCCGCATCGGCAAAACCCGACCTTTTAAAGACATTTAAAGATTGTCTAAGCCTACGGCGCGTGACTCTACATTCTTTACCATCCCAAGATTTCTTTCCGGGAGTATGCCATTTAGGCTTAGTGAGTAAATTTAACTTATCGGAAACTGATGAGATTGTGAGAAATAAATTATTATTTAGAGTACTTATCTCGACATTAGAGTACGCAGAGTTCTCAGAAATAGACATTTCATGTATATAGTCACATTTGCGGTTTTCATTCCAAATTATTTTACTGTACAATGAAAATGAGTCTCCATTTACATTTGTGTCCATCTGTGTGAAATACGAAATATCAACGAGAACCGGAAGGTGGTCGGATGACGTAGGCAACTGAAGTACTTCAAAATTAGAAATGAGGTCCATTACGCTAATATTACACGCAAAAAGATCGTTAACACTCAAACCCTGAAATCCAAGGAAAGTATAATTTCCTGGAAAATCTTTAGGGAATCTCCCATTTAATATCATTAGCTCACCACTCTCAAGAATTTTAACAGGAACCTCCCCCATCACGTTGACTTCAGAGTCCAATGATCTTCGCTTATACATTGCTGCAGAATTTTCGGGGAGGAATAACCCTTCCAGGTTATTTAGGTTACCGATACGAGCATTAAAATCGCCTCCTAAAAACATTGGTAAATCTGGATAAACTGATATAACAACTTGCTAAACCTTACCAGGCCTAGTCGGTTTTTGACATTTAGACTGAGACTTTTCCGGCTTTGAAGGAGTTTTACCTATAAAGGAGTCCAGGGAGCTATTCGATCCATCCGTGATGCGCTTTTGCCGTGTTTTGGATTTGCTTCCTGACGAGGAGTGTGTTTCGGTCGGAATTTGTTTCTTTCCTTTTTCATTTAAGAGGGAATCGACCTCCGGGGAAGAGAGCTGACGGTCCTTCACCATAATACCGCTACCCTTAAAAAATACGTTAATACCCGCATTTTTTAGCTTGATGGCAGTGTGGTATAGAGCATTTCGCTTTTGCCTTTCCTCTAGGGATCTGTCAAGTGTGACAGAACGGTTTATCTTTTTGAAAGCTGCGCGTTTGTTGAGAACCTCCTGATTCCATCTGCTAGAACTGAAACGCACCAGGACGGGCCTATTGCCTTGCGTGATCCCCAGACGATAAATAGTGTCAATGTTCGACTCATTCAGTGAGATACCAGCGCTAGTGAGAATATTAAGAACGAATGAGAAGAGATGCCTGTTAGATTCCTCATCGTCCGATAGGTTGTGAATCAAAACATTGAATGAGCGGGCTTGCCTCTGAAGAAAGTCAACCTGTCGCTTGAGTGAACCGCACTTTTTCTCTAATTCCTGATGACTTTCTTTCAGCTTTTTATACTGCGCTTTGGATGTGCCAAATTCGTTCTTTAGTGCATCAAAATCGGACTTCAATTAAGCTGTGTCAGTTTTAAGAAGATTGACGTCCTTTTTGGTTTCCTCTGTGTCGGCTTTGATGGAGTTTAAAAGTTTCAGTACATTTGAATCGCCACTCATTTTTGTAAATATTAGCTACTTTCAATGTTGGAGATAAGAGCGATCGATAATAGCTGTCACCTCGCACACACACACGAACACAGCGCGCTAAGCCTGGACAAATCACGCACACTACCTGAGGGGCAACGCGAAATTTATAAAGATGTCTGTTGAAGACCACAAGTTCCTCAGAGAGACATGAAATCGTTCAGAATTCTGACAGAAAATCACAAAAAACTCGAACAAAAACTCATCCCAAAAGGTGTCACAGCACAAAACGAGCACGATAATAGCCAAAGAAAAAATTTAGCACTTGAAACTCTAAGTCAAATCAAGAAATTCATACGCTGCACGAGAGACACGTGTTGCTCACACCGGCGCCATATTGCCACTCAATAGTTCAATATATGTGATGGAACCTCTATAAATTTGAAATTATTTTATACTTTTTCACGTTTGAGCTACAATTATTCAATTTTAGAAGTTATAAATTACAATCGTGAAAAACAAATAAAATGTTTTAATTAATTTGTATTTAAAACAAAAAACCCTTTGTATACTTCAATCTAAATGCATTTGCAAACATTTAATTTGAAATGCGTTGAATTCAAGGTATATTTTAAAAAGAAAACTGAATGCAAAGGATCGACTTTCAAAAGAAGCGAAAGAAAGTCACTCGCTAGATTCCAAATAAACATGGAAAATGGTGTATTCTCGCATTTTTAAATTTTTAATTTAAACTTTTTCGCGCTGTAACAATTTCGAATCGCAGGATTTTATTTTTGACCTAACCTATAACTCATAACGAAAATTCGGAAAATTCAAACAATAAGGCTGTATTCTGAAAATGAAGCAATTTTAACGTTAAAATTCAAGTTCTTAAACTGAAGGCCTAAAAATGTGCAAATTTAACAATTAGTGTTGTGTAAATTGTATTGGTGTCTTAAAAGAGTATAAATAGTTCCTAAATTAGTTTCTAAATTTTCTGTAGTTTACGTTTTTTACATACCCATATGTCAAAATAAGCCTACCCAATTTTTTCAAATTTTATTCACTTATTTTCTAAGAGAAAATCACCCTTGTTTACCAGTGACTGAAATGGATTAGAAAAAAATCTCCAAGACCCAAGAATAAAAATTGGATGTACAGCGAATTTTTAAAATTTTAATTATGATTATCTTTAACTTTGTCTTATTAAAAATTTCCATACAATTTTTTCTTATTAATACTGTAGGAAAAACTCAACAAGATCGAACGCCAAAATTATAATTAGAGCAGATTTTCTGTAATTCTATGGGGACGGCTGAAATAACCCGAAAAATAAAATTCCCGACGCGGTAAAACTCTGTCCCAAAAATACAATTCTAAAACTAATAAAATTCCTCAACAGTTTATAATATTAACGAATTTGAAAATTTCCAAATAATAAAACTCCCCAAATAAAATTGTTTCTTAATCAATATTAATTATTTATTAAAAATACGATGATAAAAGATTGTTATCAAATAAATTTTCGTTAAATATTTAAAGTGTTAAAAATTATTGTTTGAATTTAAAATCAAAATTATACAAAAAATTTTAGCGACAAATTAATATACAAAAACACGAGGTTTTTAATTAACATTTGATTTTTCGGAAGAACTTTTGTGATTTAAAAAATACTATATACATTTTCAACCAAAATATCTCATCCAGAAATATATTTTGTTTTAATTATTGTTATTTTAAATTCATGTTTAAACACATCAAACATCAAAAAAGTTGTTTATTTGGTATAGATATTTGATTATTTCAATTAAAAAAATATATTTGTTAACGAAAAATGTTTTCAGCACGTGTTTATCTCGAAATGTGTTTCTATAATAGTTTTTTTTATTAAAAAAATATGATTTTTCGAGAAAATTTTTTTTTTATAATTAAAAAAAGACTATGTACCGAAAACCTGGATCAAGCTTCAGATCTGAAAAAATTCAGTGATACATACATGTCAAACTTTTCTAACCTCAAAAAATCTTTCTACTGCTTTGCCGTCATATTTTACGAAGAATGGGAAAAGAAGAATTCGACTTCGTAGTACGGTGAGGGCAGCACCTCGATAGGGCAGAAAATGTGATGTTCTATATATATAGATAGATAGATATAGATATAATTCCCCACTCTGACGCCCCGTACCGCATCTACGTTTATAATATCTTTGGCGTAGTGCAGCCGACCACTACTCGGACTCTGAAAATCTGAACTAGCCCAGTACTGGCCGGTCGTGTATTTCCACATGGGAGATCTAGGACCATTAACTAGCTTTTCATGCAGATGAAAGTTAAATCTATTTCAAAATCACTTATATGTAAGTAATATTTTCAGTATGTTTTAAAAGTTAAATTAATGAACTTAAATCCTGGATTTTTACATTCTAATTACTTAGAAATAAATGACTGCACTTCCTTGAAGAGCTGGACAAGCGAATTTTTATACAATGAAGATTCTTAATTTTTGGTTTCTTATTTACGTAGTTACGGTCAATGAATGGCATAGCGAACTCATTTCAATTTCATAAACATCCAGACTTTAATCGTCTCACGTTGAATAAGTTTGAATAAACATACACGCATTACCGGTCTTATGTCGAATTGATTAACCCTGTAAATAAAGCGACTTATTGAATAACAACAGCTTTATAGAAATTCAAATTGCCAAACTATCAACCTATGAGTCACCGAGGAAAGGAATGCGTAAGCTAACTAATAATACTAAATAACCTTTATTAATAGAAAAACTATATATTTTACTTTGTTAATATACAAGATTTAAGATGCACTTTGAGTAGTAATTTATATCTTTCATTATTGAATTAGCAAGTATATTCGATTAATTATTTTTAAGTGATTTATGTGATCCTTAAAAATAATGAAGAGAAAATAAATAGACCATAGAAGAGAGCACATGACAGTGTGGAAAAACAAATGCAGCAAATTTAACTGCAGCAGTTTGCAAAAATGAATAAAGATTTTCGTATTAAAAAAAACCAGTGTATTTAGTGAATTATTGCCATAGGAAAAATTATCTATGTAATTAGCACAACCAGATCATCCTAGACGAACGTACACAACAACAATAACCCAAACGAACGCAACGAATACGACCAACCCAAATGTATATGCAATTAACACAACAAAATTAAATGAATGCAATCAACGGATCTAATCTAAAAAAATATAAGCAACACTATACAAATAAAACGAACGTTCGATAGCACAACCAAACTACCTAAAACGAAGGAACAAAGACACCCAATCCAATCCAATAGAACATAACTGTGATGCCACATTCAAATCAGACAATCTTAAGGAACACAACGAGCCTAAACAAACCAACCCGCACTAACCTACTCTAACAAACCGACTTTTTGTCTTTTTTACACTGAAAAAAATGTGCATTGAATCTAGTAGGCTAGTTTACTTGGCTGATTTTACTTGAATGAAGCAAGTATTTTCTTTTTACAAGGGACCGATTTTCTTTAATCAAGAAAAAAATAGAATCAGGATAACTATTTGAATCAAGAATATATTTACTCTAAGCAAAAAACTATTATGTTAATTTGTTCCATTATACTTATTTGCGTCAAGTTTAATAAAATATTGAATTAGGAATATTATATTCTCATGATAACTCACTAAAACTCTAACGAAATGTTCTTGATCCAAGTAAATGCATCTACTTATTATGACTACTATTTTAATTGAAACAAAATGTTCATGTTGTTGAGACAAGAAAATTAATGTATTCAGCGAAGAAATAATTTGTCTTAGAATAATGATTGAATATTTTCCTTCAAATAATTAATAATTTCAAACGAATGTCAGATTTACTTTGAAGATACCTATGTTATCAAGATAGAATCACATCAGTTTTTTCAACATGAGAACTGTGGACTTGATACGATAGACATCACACACATACTATGAAAATTAATATATTGTCTAAATTAATTTACTTCTTACTGCATAAGTATCTTATTAAATATAATAATCGACAAATTGACATGTTATGAAGTTGGTTCTCTTCGCCGCTAACAATTATTTTGAAATTCAATAATATTTATAAAATTCAAAAAATTGGTGCAAATAATCAATTTTATTAATGCAAATGTAGATAGGAATTTGCAACTTTGAAAAAACTACTAACTTTATGCTGACACGCAAATCAAATGACTCATAAAACTATTTAAAAAATTATAAGTTTATTGAATCGATAAGTTTTTGGTAGTAAGAAATTTAAAAATTTAAATAGATTTGAAAAAAGTGTTTTTAATTTTAAAATAATTATTCAAGACTGAAAAGTCATTTCATTCCTAAAATTATTAAAATGTTATAAATTTACTGTGTCTATCATTTTTTCGCGTATTATTTGTATGTATAATTCTACTCAAAATTAAACCATTCCGAATTTTTTTAACCGTGAAACATTTTTGTGAATCGGAAAATGACTGGGAATTTTATTCCTCGATTGAAACGGCCACCCAGACATTATTTTTGTGTAGTGTTCAAGGTAACAAAAAATCATCCGAACTTAAAAAGAACGATAAATATTCCTGCTGGATACAGGAATTCTTTATTCAATAAGGAAATATTACTTTTTTGGATTCGGCTAGATAAAAATTGACTTTTAAAAAGATAAAAATTTTGTTATGTGAACCTTATTTAATATAAATTAGAGTTGTAAGAAATAGTTGTATTTTGTTTACACACAATTTTCGTGTTAGATAATAGCAGTTTGAAAATAACAAAAATGGCAAAATTCATGAAAGTTATTAGTAAGAAAAAAATAGTTTTGAAGAAATAAAATAATCATGTGTTATGCTAATTTAAATTAAACAAGTTTTAGGCAACAGATTTTTTAACTTTAGAAAAAAATGTTAATCTAGCCGAATTCAAAGAATTAATTTTTCCTTAATGTAAAACAAATTCCTTTATCAGGCAGGAATGTTTTCAATAATTTTCAATTTTATATTCTTACTTTCTATCTGAAATAGTTAATTTCTTGTTATATATTTTTATGTTATTAATTGGCAATGCAATGCTACCCGCGTACCGTAGCGCGTATATAATGTTGCTATTTTACATAATGAAGTATAGATTTAGGTTTTTTATAATAAAATTAACAGAATTAAGTTTTTCAGTCCATGAATTCAATGATCATAGAAAATTTCATTTTAAGATGTCATTAATTATAGAAAATTTAATGCGCATATTATTAGTATGTATATTTATAAAAACTCAATAAAAATGAAATTTTTCAGTCAAAGAATTCATTAATCTAATTCATTTGGACTACAAATGGTTAACGTTTTATCAATCACCCATATACTTACATAATTCTTTTTTATTATGTAAATAATAAAAAATAAATATATGACAGCATAAAACAAAGTTATAAGCTTTGAAAAATGCTTTAAAGTACAATTATTACATTTTCTTGATAATTTAAAAAAATTTAATGCGTTTTTAAAGAAAAATATTGAAGAAAAAATAATTCACTAACATTTTGAAAAAGTGTATTAAGAATGCATATCATTTTATAAAGGAACAATTAAAAAGTTGACAATTAAAAGTTTTTGTGAATGCCAGGAGAAAGTAAACAAATATTTTTCAGCCGACTACCGTGAGGTCGCTTTTAACCTGCAAGTTCTTGCACAGAATTCTTCTTTACAGAATTCCTGTTTCTTCTAATTTCAAAGTAGTTTATATTTAAAATTAAAACAAAGTATCGAGCACTTTTTAAATAGGTAATATTTAAACTAGGAATCAATTTTTTCTACACATCTTCAATTATTTTTTAGGAATTGTTATTTTTAATTAGAAATTTAGTTAAAAAGTATTAGAAAAGAATTTTATAAATCGAAAACTGTGCGTTTTACAAAGGTTCTTAAAAATCAGAAAATATTTGTCACTGAGGTTGATAAAGCGTTTTTCAACTCAAAAGTTCTTTATTTTTTATATGCTTTAGATAGTTTTTAGGCGGATTACATTTTTAAAGAATAAAGTATTGAGCCCTTTGTAAAATAAGTGAAGTTCAATTATTTTTTGCATATTTTAAATTGCTTTTTTAGGGAAGCAATTCCATATTCAAATCTTTGTCAAAAAGATATGATAAAAGAATTTGATAAATTGAAAACTGTGCGGTTTATGAAAATTTTCGTATAGCAGAACATTATGTTTTGTCATTGATGTTATTAAAGCATTTTTGTACTTGTAACTTTTCTTTATTATTCATTGCCTTTGGGTCGTTTTTAAGCGCTTTAAATATTTAAAAACAAAATTTATTAAATGCCTCGTTAAATAAGTGATAAAAAGTTGGATCAATTGAAAACTGCGCATTTTATGGAGATTTTTTGTTTATTGTTAATTACTTTGAGATATTTTTTAACATTTTTCAATTTATCAAGAAATAAAAGTATCGAGCCTTTTTTGAAAAGAGGAAAATTCAATTCTAAAAATTTTCTAATTAAAAAAGGGTATATTAAAGTTGAGTTCAACGGCTTTTAGTTTGAAGTTGTTTGAGGCTCACCATATGACTTGGTACGACCCTGCCTCGAAATTCTTACCCAAGATTTTGTCACCGAAGTCCAAGTGCTTCGATAGCGAAGTCGGTAGAGCGCGCGGTTAGGGCACATGAGTTTAGGTAGTTTAGGTATAGGGTTCAATCTTCGGCGAGTGCGATTTTTCGAAGCGTCTAGGCGCACGATTATATGTGTAAGTAAAAGTGTGCGCGAAGTACGTATTTTAATAATCAAAATAATGAAGATTATATAACAATAATTTCGAAAACCATTTTTTTCGTTGAGAAATAATGTTCGGTTGAGGCAATAGTCTATTGCTCAGTTACTGCATATTCTTAGATTAAGAAAATATATTCTTGAAGTGTATCAGAAATGATTTCTTTGAAGTAAACTATGTTCTGCACTTGAATACATCTCTACATGAAGCAACACAATAAAGTTTTAGAATAATAAAATGCGATATTCTATCTAAGAATACATTTTCTCAGATTAAGCTGCCTGTCGCACCAGCGAAATTAATCCATTTTTATATGTTTGGCAATCTTCTATCGGTAAATATAATTTAAAAACAAATTTTTTTAAACGTATGCATTTCAATAATAAGAAGGAACACTGCATTTTAACATAGGTTATTGAATAAACTTTAATTAATTACGAGGGTGGATTGATAAGTTTCCCGCCTGACCAAGAGATGGCGCCACTAGGCCTACCTTGAGGTGGCGTTCTATAGTACCATCCTTAGATAGCTTGTAGC
>NC_046666.1:85913334-85942925 GCF_010883055.1 Belonocnema kinseyi | reverse complement strand
TCAGCCTTGGAGGAGATTATGTTGAGAAATAAAAAAAAAATTCTTAAAAACGTTGTTTTTCTTGGTCAGGCCGGAAACTTATCAATCCACCCTCGTATACTTCTATCCATATATAACGGACAAATTACTGTGGATAGTCTAATTCTTGATAATTACTTTGGTGTCATATTTTTAATTTTCTTGTTAAAAAATGTTATGGATTTAAAAAGGAAGTAATTAAAAATAAAGATAAATGCAAATTATGCCAAAGATAATGCTATCCGAATGATTCTCGAAATTAAAGTGATCATAAGGACCGGTATTCCAGGATTATGAAGTGCTTAAAATTTAATTTTAAATTGAGCAAATTCATTTTAATCATTATAATGTAAATATCGAGGGCATCGACAATTTTTGTAAATTCGATAATTTAACAAGACGAGATAAGTTTGATAGATTTCGAGTCCGGCTGAAATGAATCGAGTTCGGGTGCGGTGCAAGATTTCCGAAACGCTTGGAAATTTTCGAGTACACGGAAAGTTTGTGTAATTAACACATTCGGAGCTACTAGACTGTTAACTTTTCGCAAAGATGTTAAATAAAAAGTGTTATTTGTAATTATCACTATAAATTAGGATTATTAACATAATGATAGCTCTACAAAATAGAACTCGTCTTAAGCTAAATCGTCTCGAAAACAGTTAATTTGACCCACTATTGTGGACATTTTCTTTGGGCCCTCACGAGCGCCCCCGTCTTTACCACCTTCATTATGTTTGCCATACTTTAATACTTTAAGGATGACCAACATAGTTTTGATATGCTTACCCACAGATGGCACATGCTGACTGTCCACGAAGGGCCATAAGCAGCCCCTCTTTAAGGCCCTGCTAGGCCCTATGGTAAGCCTATTCAAAATTTAATAATCAAAAAAATATTATTGGCCGTAAAAATAAACAAGTAAATAACTTGTGATTCCTTAAAAAACCCGGTTTCAAACAGGCTGGGCAAAATTATATAAAAGAAATTAATTTTAAATATTATATATAATTTGGAACTTTCGTAATTAATTTTAATTGTACACATATCGATAAGGTTTGGTACTAACGGCATAGAACATTTGAAAAAGAACATCTGTAACTTCCCGAACTAATGCTAGCTAATAAATTTTTTAAAGTAGATTCGCGTAATTTTTATACACTTATAAAAATATTTCATTTGTATCTAATGCTTAGAATTGTAAAAAAATGAAATTATAATGATTTATAGTTGTAAGCAAATTAAATACAACATTTTTTAACAGTACGGATTTCTTGTTTTCAAAGTATATTTCTGCCTTGAAGTGGGTTGATTTTTATAGACAATGTGATACACTGATTTGAACGTTTTTTACTCGAAATTATTTGTTAAATTTATAAACATAAAATATTTTAAATAATTCACTGTGAACGCATTTACAGAAGTAAAGATATCATGATTTTGCAAAGTTTTCTTCAAATTACATTGAACGTGATCTTAACTGAAGAATTTTTGTTATCCAATATTATGTAATAATTTAAAGAAGATTCGAAGACTTTTCCATGAAAATCCCTTGAAAATTCAATCCTAAAATCTTAATCCGGTGATCAGACTAATGATTTTTCTGTGAGAAAAAGGGGCCTCTCCTGCATGCCCTTGCAATGGACTTCGTAAGGACTCCAGAAAAAAGTTTGACAAATTCATATCCAGAACGTGTTTTGCAACATTTTTTTACAATCCAACCTTCGTTGCTGAAGTAATTAAAATTTTTTTTCAAATTGGTAATCGGACTTGGACATTTTTTGAGATGCACGCAGAGGACATCTAATTTGCTCCCAGCGAGAAACCAACAGGACTTTCTCAGAGTGGTCGGCATTTGTGGAACCTCTGGAGGTCGTCTACTTAAAAAAAGCTGAGCTGGGTAATAGGGCGAATTGAAAATGATAAAATTAGTCGATTCGCTTGGGCTGTTTTTTTCAATGTACAGTTTTTGCTAGTGAATAATAATAAATAATAATAAATTAAAATTTATTTTTTTTCTCCATTTAAAATTGTTTGAAAATAGCTAAAAAACATGATTTTTGGATTGAGTCCTATTCACACATTTTTGAAAAAGTTGAATATGTCGGACCAGGAATTTCTTTAGTTTCAATTAAGGAAACATATTGTAATTTTGTTTGTTTGAAGCAAGATTTTTTGTGGTGTTCAGAGCGTTCAAAAATGGACAATTTTACTTATTTTGAGCGATTTTGACAACTTGCTTAGACTAAGCTATTACACCCAAAAAATTATGGTGCTGTTACGTCAAAACGATATTTTCGTAGGCATAAGCAGATGGAATAGTTTTACATTAATACCCCCCCCCCCCCTCCTCCCTATATGTGACGTTCGTAATGCATGGAAGTAAATTTGTCAGTGGTATCCCGTTTTTCAGCGAATAGCTATTAAACAGTTCAGGAAAGTTTGGTCCAAGAAAGTTGTCAAAATCGCTAAAAAAACGCAAAATTACCCATTTTTGAACACTGGAAAAATCAATAAAATTTTTTTGTTTGAAAAAACAAAATCTCAGTATGTGTCTTTCATTAAAGCTGAAGAAATTGCAGATTAGGCATATCCAAATTTTTCACAAATGTTTGCATAGGACTCAATACAAAAAATCATGTTTTTTGCCATTCTCGAGAAACTCTAAATTGAGCAAGATTTTTTTTGAAATTATGATTTTTTATTACTATTTACTAGCAAACACTGTGCACAACAAAAATTTTCAAAAATTTTCGAAGCAACAGGAAAATTTTTTTGAATTTTCAAAAATTTGAATTTTAAAATCAAAAAAGGGAACAGAAGATATAAACCGATTTTAAAATTTATTTTTTTACTTTCTCCCAATGCCAACCCACAAATCTTTTTCATTCAGTTCAAACTACTGGGTAATCTGCTCGAAGTTAGGAGTTTCGAGTTTCTTAACAAGTGTATTCATTAAAATTTATCAAACCAACCTAGTTTCCATCGACGATCATCATTGGAGACAAGATCAACTTTGTTAAATAGGTTTTCTTGAAAATGCTTAATGTTGTCGGAATCGGGAAACCTTCCAGCAATACCAGAAATGACAATATCATCGTGGAAATCACGAGATGTCTCACGAATCCCATTTGTTAGTACCCTTGGGTTGGTTTTTCTCATTGTGCCGTCGGCGAAAACTGATTTAAAAACTGGAAATTACATTTTTAGCTTTTTACTAGTTTTTAAACTTATAAATTATTTATATAAGAATATTTGATAATGAAGTATGAATTTAATTGTTCTTTAATCACAAAATTAAAATGTTCAATGAATTGGGAGCTTTCTCAATAATTCTCAAATAAAAATTTCTATAAAATTACTGCAAATGAGGTATGGGTAGAAAAAATGTAATATTAAATTGAACTGACTTTTTAAAAATTAACTTCTTATTTTTTAGTCTCGTTTAATATTATAAAATGATTCCCAATGGAATCATGTACGCACTACACTTAAAAATTGAATAAGCTGTATTCCCTTTTATATCAACGGTTCTCAGTTCTCCCACCAACCATGCAAATCTGAACGTCCGGACTTATCGCCTACGTGACATGTATTTTTTTCGGCCTTTTTTTTGTTTGCTATATAAAATAGATCATTTAAATTTTATAAAATGTAAAATAAATATTTTTTTTTCTGCTGGTGTGTGGAACGTTGACATTAGTTGTATTGGAAGGGAAAAGTTTTTGTTTAGATATGCTTGAAATTATCGACTATTATGACGCAATTTATTATGATTATTATGGCTCTTCACACATCATGGGCAGAGATATCAGTTTATTCAATTGAATAAAATCACTCACAAAAACGCTTTTCTTGCAAACGAGAATTTACAATAAAACTTAAGTGTAAAGATATATAAGTGATGCAGCATAAAATAAACGGGGAAAGTTACTCAAAGACTTATAGCTATTGATAAATACATATCGCAAGAATATATTTAATAAGCTTTCAAAGTAAGCGTAGTGCGTTGTGTTAAATGTCAGTATACTATATTAGATATAAAGTAGCAAGTTTAGCAGAGCAAGATTGAACACAGAATTCGATGTCAGTATTAATAGGCCCTTTTTAATAAGACCCACCTTGAAACCTGTCTTCAGATTTGTGCAAAATACTCGTATTAATTATATATTTTTTAATCATTTTATAAAAACTCGCAGCAATGCGATGATTTTCTGCCAGATTTTTGCTAAAAAGTCTGATAAATTTGTGCAAAAAGGAACCACTCAACACATAATACCAGAACATAATACAAAACTGACTTTTTCACTCTGCTTTGCTCCATCGAAATAGGCTACAGTTTAATTTCAGAAGATAAGAGGAATAAAATGCGGTAGATCGTAGCCGTCAAAGTAAATTACGTCGCCATTTTGGTCAATATGGACAGCAAGCCAATGCGATCCGTTTTTATTGTGTGGATCCAAGTTCAAAATGAAAAAAGCTGGTTAAATGATTGAAGTGCTCGAAGTGTCGGTAGGCTGTCCATCTCTATTTAGAGGACTGCTAAATAGAGGTAATCTATTAAAGGATTATTTACCTCACTCGCGGTCTGATTTATTTTTAAACAAAAATTTGTATGTCATTAGCGACCGTTCTCGATGACACAGGCGTCGCGAGATTGTCAGTTTTAGAACAGACATTTTTTCAGTGAATTCGGACTAACTAGTAATACATCGAAGAGATACTTCTCCTTGTCTCTGACTTTGTAGTCAAAGTTTCCGTTTAGTTGCGTTATTTAGAGCACATGTAAGAAATGTTCCTTTCTTAACACCGCGATTAAAACAGTTATCTTTACTGGTTACCATTTTTTTTTAAATTGGGTGGGCTAATTCCTGCAGATTAATAATCTATCTACTTGTGACAATTTGCAATAGTGCAGCTTTCTCCCAGCCACACGTACATATTTAACCAGCTGATTTTGCGACATCACGAAGATTCGAATGAGAAAAATCATAGGAGTATATCCCTCAAACCAATCGATGCCGTGCGAAAAACAGGTGAGACAGTCATGCTGGTGTTTCCCATCGCTGCAAAGATCCGAGATTGGATAAGGTGGTGCAGCTATCCAATGTCCGATAAAGTAATAATCCACTGCAATAGCGGCCAGAACAGCGAGTATGTAAAAAGGTACTCATTTGCTGTACAAACCTGTTTTAAGTAAACACATGTGTACATTATGACGTCAGATATCTAAAATTCCTAGAAATGAAGGTGATGGTGAAAATGATTACTTTGTGAGGGATCTCGCCAATTAAGGGATAGGTGAGGGATTGAGATAGTCGAAAGAATGGGTGATGTCAATGAAGGGTAACTTATTTAAATATAAAAAGGTTTAATAAACAAACTTACGATCGTTTGACTCTAAGAGTCGCAAAGGTCTCAAAGGGCTGAATCGGGCTCCAAAACCGAGAACGGGCACGTCAGGTTGAATGGCACCTGGGCGATGAAACCAAGGTATATTGAGCAGCGATTTGTCTTCCTCGGAGATGATGCTCTCTGGCGAGGGGGTTAATGGCCGGATATTTTTTCGAGCAGATAGCGTCACGCTGAGGTTGGTACCAAGGGGTTGGGAACGGAACGTGTGAACCGAACGCTGACCAAGTTTATGTACAGGAAGCACGAGACTAATAACTAATTGCCTTCAGGGCAAGATTATGCTTATGAGGACTGGAGGTGTCTTTCCCCACTTTTTCTTCCAGGCCCACAGGGCCGTGACTGGGTGGGGCGCTTACAACTCTATTATAACTCCCCCTCCCCATTTTGGGATAACGTCTACTTTTTCAACAGTTCCTCGGTCTTCTTGACTTCCTCGTTAACATTTAGGAAGGATTCTTCCTCTGTAAGGTACAATTGAATATAAAAATCATCTTCATCGTTCTTTTTGTCTTCTGTATTTTGTGCTGTTTGTCTTTCCTCGATATCATTGAATATTATGTTTAACTCAGAAAATACGATTTAAAAAGTATTTTTCAAAAACTAATTATTTTAACAAGTTATATTTGCTTAAACAATTAAAAGGAGGGTCTTCTATTCTTTGTATACATAGCATTGGATACCAATTTAGAAAAAGTGTACATCTCTAGCTCAATATTAAGAAATTAAAAAAGAAAAAGATAATAAATAATTGCTCAAATGATGAAACAATGTTTTTAGAAAAATGTGCTACTCCAAAGAACAATTGAAAATTGTTTTAAAAATAATGGGAAATATTCAACTTATCCACTAGTAATTATTTGTATGAAAAAGACGAAGGATATGGCTAGGTTAATAATTATTTAATTTTTCTAACAAAAAGCATTGAAATAGAACCAAATGATGTGAATCTTAAAGCAAAATAGTTCATCAATTCTGACCAAAGCAGCACATTTATTGTGAAACAAGCGGTTGTATTTGAAACAAATAAAGATTCAACAAAAAAGATAGGAAAATGATTGTCTAAGATTGCAGAGTTTTCAATTAAAACTTGCCACCATGAAATTAAAATAATGAAATAAATGAATAAATAAATAAATCAATGAATGAATGAATAAACGAAATGAACAAGAAAATGAAAATTAAATAAATGTAAATTCCATACTTTCCCCATTCAACATTTTCCAATTTTGGGCGCAGCATCTTCTTCTTTCAGTATTTTTTGTCGTACAATCGGAGAAGAGAGAAAAAAGGTATATCCAGAAATTGAACGGATTAACCGATTTTCTTGTTTCTTTTTTTCATCGTCTTATCGTTATGTAATGAACCAAATGCATAGTGTTAAAATTAATTTCCTTAATATTGGCTAATTTCTAATTTCTTTCAACCGACTGTAATCTCGAACAATAGGAAAGTGGAGTGAGGCATGACAGGCACTCAATCTAAACTCTGGGCTCGATCCTAGGTTTACGATGTTTTAAGTATCGTCAAAAAAATGACACCATAGACCACGCGCTGTTCCATAGCCAGCCAGAGGGCCCACGAACTATATTCGCCATGAGTACACTCATGGTGGTGGTTTGCTACCACCCAGGCGCAAAAATATATCAATTTTCAATTAATTTCAATAAAGCAAGAACCAGGCCATGTTTCGAAAAAAGCGCTCTGGAAGGTTATACATTTAGGCATTTATAGTATGTTGTTGAAATATGATATCATGAAATTCAGAATTGTAGGAGAAAAACCTGTCAGAGTAATACACGGGCTAATTTTCAAGTCTGAGGAAGCGCCTTAAGTGTAGTCGAGGACCAATTTTTCTGTAATTAAATGTTTTTCTTGTCTTTGTAAATGTATGTGTTTGTGAAACTTTTGTCTTTGCCAGTAGAGGAATAAAATCAAATTATTTACATGCATGCCATTCCACAGGAAAAAATTCAAATTTTGCTCTATCGTTTACTATTAACTTTTTTAATACCTTTTAAATTCCAGGAGCCTAGTGATTTCCCATTCTTTGTTTTTATTTTGTAAATTGTTGTTGAAATTTTCGCTTTAATGAAAAATGGTCCTTCGAAATTTTTATTCTATTTCTGAGCTATTCCTTTCCCTTTATTCGACAATGTTTTATTACTTTTTAGAACTTGTTCGCCAATATAAAAACTTATGGGCCTAAGTCTAACATAATAATATCTATATTACGCTTCATTTGCGGTATCTAAATTTTTAATCATCTCTTCTCTAATTATTTTTAATTTTTGCATTCTATCTTCCCATTTTTCGGATTTTTCAAATTCAATTTTGCTCTCTTTGTCTAAATCTTTATTTAACGCTTGAATGGGTTGGAGATTTTTTACCAAAATTTCACAAAGCTGTTGTGAAACCTGTAGAAGAATTTTTACTTGTATTTAAAGCAAATTGCAAATCATCTGAATATTTATCCCATTCCTTATGGTTTTTTTCCAAATATGCCCTAGTTGTCGCTTAATTGATCTATTACACCTTTCAGTTGCATTTGCCTGTGCATGATATTTAGGAGTTTTCGAATGTCTAATACCAAATATTTTTGTTAAAATAATGATTGATTTGTTTACGTATTCTTTTCCGTTGTCTGTGAATAATATTCTAGGCGTTCCTCATTTCAAAATTATACGTTTATGCCATTCTGTTTTAATTGTTGACGCTAATTTATTTTTCATTGGAATTATTTCTAACGTGTTTTGTAAACATATCCACAAAAACAAAATTGTATTGATTTTTGGTTTTTTTCATTAGCAATGGACCCATCATATCAGATGCTAGCACTGTCCATAGTTCTTCGATTCTTCGCTTTCCCATCAAACCTATCTGATTGTTTACTTTTGGTTTCATTTTTTTGACAAATATCGCATTCTTTTAAATATTTAGGAATTTCAGAATACATTCCTGGCCAAAAATAATTTTCGGAAATTTTTGCATACGTCGTTTCCATACCTGAGTGACGACCTGCTTGTTTATTATAATGATTTTCAATTAAAACTTGTTACCTTATTTCTTTTGGTATTGTTAATTTCCACAGGTTGCTATATAAATTTAAGCTTGATTTTAAAGGGTGGGTTCTATAGAAATATAATAAGTTGTCTCGTATTCTTGCATTCGGATTTTCTTCTGGTTTATTTTTAACATTTATCATTTTACTTGTATACCAATTATCTTCGATTTCTTAAAAATATTTTACTTTATTTTCTACAAAGCTTGATAAAATACTAGAAACTTTTATTTCATTTTCATTTGATCTCTTGATAGCGCATCTGGGACATGGTCCCAGATGATCTGAGTGGGACTCAAACTGTCCCACGCTCATCCCCCGAAGGGTCGCATCCCTCAGGCCTCCTTCTCCTACTCCTCCTTATTCTACCTCCTTACTCAGTACTTACGCCTATTTCATTCTACATGCTAACTAAATACTATCCATCCTACAATCTTACTCTAAGAACCTACTTTCCTACAAATATAATCTGTGATCACCTTAAAAGAATAACCTTTCTAGTATGGTACACATTTTCTAATCGTCCAAGCTACTGCTAAACATTCTTTTTCTGAAGCAGAATATTTACGTTCTCCTCCATTCATACCTCTACTTCCAAAAGCTATAACATAATTTTCGACGTTTATTGTTTGTATTAAAACGGCTCCTAGTCCAATATCACTCGCATCAGTTTCAAGTTGAAAAGCACTTTCAAAATCAGGGCAGGCTAAAATTGGTGCCGTCGTCAGTAAGTGTTTAATTGTCGTAAATGCCTGTTCCTCTTCGTCACACCATTCCCACTTCACTTTCTTTTTCAATAGATTTTATAATAGTTCTATTATTTCAGCAAATTTTGGGACGAAATTTCTATAACAAGAAGCCCGTCAAAATTTGCATTTATCTGAGCCTATTGTTGAACCAGAATTTTTAATTTTATCTAAAACAATTTCTAAGTATTTTAAATGTTCTTCAAAATTTTTTAAGTCTATAATTATATCATCGAGATAACAAAATACATGCGGCTTAGTGTTACTATTCTGTCCATAATAGGCTGGAATGTAACAGGAGCATTTGTTAATCCAAAAGGCATCCTTTTAAACTGATACATTCCTTTGCGCGGTACAATAAAAGCTGTTAACGGTTAAGATTCCTCCTTCAACGGTATCTGATGATATGCTGAACGAAGATCTATTTTTGACATGTATCTTGCTGATCTCATTATGTCTAATATTTCATAAATTGTCGGAATTGGGTCTAAATGCTTCTGGGTAATTTTGTTTACTTTACTAAAATCTAAACAGAATCTATATTTTCCATTAGGTTTTTTTATCACTACAATCGGATTTGACAAGTCGCTCTTCGATGGTTATAATACTTTTTCGTCTAATAGTCTATCTAGTTCCTTGTACATTAACTCTCTAATTTTTTGTGATACATAATAGTATCTCCGTTTTATAGGCTCATGTTCTTGCATATCTATTTTATTTCTAGTTAAATGAATCGGTTTTAACTCTGTTCCCTGATCTATAATTTTTCTTTTAATTAAATTCTCTCATTGCACTTACTGTACTTCATTTGACTCTACTGTGCCTTCAGAAATTTCCTCGCAAAATTCTAAATTTTTCTTCTTTTCTATTTTTACATGTGTAATATTATGTATAACCGCATTATATCTAAAATTATACCAATTTCTTTTTCTATTATCGTATCACTTTTTTCCTCCTTTTTATCGATTACCGTTTTCAATCTAAAACTCTTTTTATTTTTATTGCATTTCCAATTTCCCTTGAAATTCTGTCTCTAATTTCCTATCTTCATTTTTAATACATACTTTCGTATTTATTTTATTTCTTTCCTTATTAGTTTTCCGATCGCTCTTTCTGTTATGACTAGCCTGCTTGTCTAATCTCTGGACTCCCACGCTGGCACATTTCAGTTTTGCGTCGCTCGCCTTGTAGGGTTTAGGGTGTGAGACAACATGCCTCCGTACAATCTGTGCTGGTTGGGTTGCTGGCGGGATTAAGTCTAGTAGGAGGGTAAGGTCTGTAAGGAGGGTAGCAAATCTGTCTTTTTCTCTCGCATGTCCTTTCACAGCCTAACCTTTATTCCGAATTTCAATTTACTTTTCTCGCTTTTCCTATTCCTTTCGATCTCATTCATTAAAAGTTTCTGCATTTTATTTACTTTTGCTTCTATAGCATACTTAATATTTGGTAATTCTGGTAACCACCAAATCTTTTTCTCATAATCCATTTTTAAACCTAATCTTTCTATATTATCGGGTCCTATTATTCATATCGATCTGAAGTCTGGTACCAGCCTGCATAATAAGTATTTTTCCGTATGACCTTTCGTCCGAGTCGTTTGTGTCTACGTATGTCAAGTAATTCTGACGGTCTCTAGTTTTGTCTACTATTTTCCGCCTTTAATAGAGACCGTTTGAATTTCCCTCATTTAAACTATACTAACAATCACGTCGAAAATGGCCTATTTTCCCGCAATTGTAGCGTCTATAATTAAAATTTTGATTTTTTAAAATTTGGATCCATAAATTCCTGTCAGCTTGGATTCACTTAACTCTTTTTATTTGCCCTAACATTTTCGTTATTTGAGTTTTTATTTTGTCCTTTATTTTCTTTTTGGTCTTCTGACTTAATATTATTCTCTTCCGCATTATATAAGAGTTGGTATTTGCGGAGAATTAATCGTTTGTTATGCCTGTGTGTTCCCTGACAGCTGACACACTGCATTCAATAATACTTGGCCAGCCGTGTTTCTATTTCTGAAATTACTGTTATTATGCATAAACCTCTGATTACCTGGGTAACTTTAATTATTTGTCAAATTTTCATTTTTATTATTTTGAAATCTTGAATTAAAAAATTTTTAAATTCTATTTGAAATTCTTAATTTGTATTGTTGCATGTTTGATGATTGATATACCTCGGCTTAAATTGTCTTTGTTCATTTTGATTTCTATTCTGATTCTTATTTCCAATATTATTTTGACTTTTATCATTTTCTTGGTAATTTTTAAAATTTTTATTATCCTCTTTATCTAAAATGCTTAATTTTTGCCGTCGAATTTTAGATTTTGCGAATTCTGTTTCCCATACTCGCCCTGAAATTTCTAATTCTGAAAAACTTGAAAAAGCATTTCTTGAAATGTAAACTTTATATTCAATTCTTAAATTTTCAAAAGTTTTTCTTAATTACCATTCCAGACTTGGTCGTGGCATTCATTTTTTAAATAATTGTTTAATTTCTGTTACAAAAGCATAAATATCTTGATCTCTTTCTGGTTCCATATTTTATTTTATTTTCAAATATTTCAGTATATCACTCATTCAAATAAATTTCTTCAAAATCTTCTTTAAATTGGTCTTAATATTGTCAATTATTTTTATTGGTCTGAAACTAACCTAATGCTTCTTCTTCGAAAACAGCATATACATTTTCTAAAATGCACTGTTCGTTAATTTTATAGCATTTTTTAAATCTTATTAAATTATTTAAAAAATAAGTTAGACTATTTTCTGTGTTGTTTTGAAATTTAATGGGCCAATTTTGCATTATTTGGAAAAAAGTTTGAATCATTCCGAATAGAAACAGGGCTGCTGGAATTTCATTGATATTATTTTAATTCACTTCTTCTCCTTCCAAATCTGTTTCTCTCATTCTATCCATTCTATTTTGTCTTTCATTTTCGACTTGAGGCATATTTGACTTTCTCATTATTGGTTGCCTGTGTACCGGTCTTGGTAATAAGTATCCGTCACCTTGACCGCTACCCCTATGTACTGTTATTATTTTTCTTGCAACTTCTAACGAGTGCTTCTGTTCATTTAAATCTATTTCTAATTCGTTGATGTGTACCGTATTTTGCACATTTCTTGATATATTACTTTCAGTGACTAAATTTTGGCTTGAATTTGAGATTCTATCCATTTTATTATTTAAATTTTTAATTTCATCCAATAGTTCTTTAATTCTAATTCTAGCGCCCTTATTTCCTTCCATATTATTTAATTCGTTGTTTTTCTCTTTCTAATTTTTCAAGTTCTTTTCTTTTGCTTTCTATATCTCTATCTATCCTATTCATTTGTAGATCACTATTTTATAGATTTGTAGTATTTTCGTCTTCCATGATCCGATTTCCTAACGTGTTGTTAGTATTGGGAAATAGTAAATCAACTATTTTTATATGCATAAGTCAGTTTTGTCCGTGTGAGTTTGGTGTACTTTCTGTACGCGTTTGTGTCGTCGTTTTCGGAATTGCACGTTTGGTTTTACTAATCTCTGTTGCCCCCCAATCTAATTTTTTTCTAACCGTTATTAATTCAAAATTTCCACCTAATTCCGATCTTTCATTCTCTCTTTCTACTAATTGACTATCAGCATTTTTAGGAGTCATCAGTGCTTGCGCATTTTCTTCCTCGTTTATTATTTCTTGTGCTAGCATATTTTCATTACTTTCTCCGCCCTTTTCCACCGGATTTGCCATTTTCGGAATTATTTTAATTTTACCTGATCTTAAACGCATTCGATTATCTTTATTTCCTTTTTCTTCTTTACTGACTAGCTCAAGAGTTTTATGGGCTGACTAAAAACCCGCACGTTCACTTAGGGGAGCGTGTTGGTTTTTACTACTTTTACTACTTTTGAACGCTTCACTCACTCAATCCTGCTACAATGAGTACAAGAAAGGCGTTTTTTCTCCGGGTAATTTTAATTGTTATTGTCGATTGCACTACTTGAAATTAGACTGTTGTCCCACCCATGTTTTATCAAACATATATACAGCTCTACCCGCACTTTTTCGGTCTAAATTACACATATCCTATCCACAATTTTTCTAAAACATGATTTTCGAATAAAATATAAATTCATCAGAAATAAATTTTCAAAATTTTACAACTTAAAAATTCAAATTCAAATTCGTCTGTTTAATGGCACACATGTGGCAATTTGTGATTCCATTTACATCATTTTCATGACTTCCCTTCTCGATTTAAGAAAATTTTGGAGGGATTGTGGGCTTTTAGGAGGGCGACAAATTTGTGAGGGGTTTCGCAAATTAAGGGATAGGTGAGGGATTTGGATAGTCGAGAGAATGGGTGAAGTCAATGAAGGGTAACTTATTTAAATATAAAAGGGTTTAATAAACAAACTTACGATCGTTTGACTCTAAGAGTCGCAAAGGTCTCAAAGGGCTGAATCGGGCTCCAAAACCGAGAACGGGCACGTCTGGTTGAATGGCACCTGGGCGATGAAACCAAGGTATATTGAGCAGCGATTTGTCTTCCTGGGAGATGATGCTCTCTGGCGAGGGGGTTAATGGCCGGAGATTTTTTCGAGCAGATAGCGTCACGCTGAGGTTGGTACTGAGGAGTTGAGAACGAAATGTGCGAACCGAAGGCTAACCAAGTTTATGGACAGGGAGCACGAGACTAATGACTAATTGCCTTCAGGGCAAGATTAGGTTTATAAGGACTGGGGGTTTCGTTCCCCACTTCTTCTTCCAGGCCCACAAGGCCGTGACTAGGTGGTGCGCTTATAACTCTGTTATATATTATCCTCCAAAATTAACAATAAGTGGTCTAGACGCGTCAATTTCCAAAATGTTATCATATTCTGCATTCTATATAAGGAGATAAGAAATTAATCTTGTAATTGTTAAAGTTAAACAGATTAAGTTCTGTATTTCGGGCAATGGCTCTTTTCTCGGCGAATTCAATGATTATTTTTTGAGAAAACTGACCAAGAATAACTTTATCAGCAGTTTCACTGTGAATACCGTCATGTGAAGTGAACACTTTGACATCCAAACTTGTTATCGTATACGTTGTTGTTCCTTGTGCTAGAGCTTTCGGGTTTGCTAGAAAAATGCCGGGGCTTATTTTTGAACGACGCATGAGCAGCGATGCTTCCGAAATGTGTAATTTGTTTGTCTTGACCGAACCCAAAAGGAAGGAAGCATCTTTTTTACGTATGGTTCAAAGACGCATCTGGACTTCGTTGAAAAAAATTTTGATTGAAAATGTCCTGATGCAGATCATCGATTAGATCTGTTGTGTTGCCTGTACCAAAATCCCCTCGACGGGTATTGATAATTATATCTTTGGTGGTCAAATCTTTCATTTATCCTTCAGTATCTACACACCCGAGAGCGGAAGTCAGATGGCCCTTTTTTGCAGCGGGTTTATAATTAAGCAATGTTTACATGTAAGTTCTGTACACGTATGTGTTATTTAAAGGAGAAAATATTTTCCGATTAAAATATGCGTTCACCTGATTGAACATCGAACGAAGTAAGTTAGTTCTCACAGTTACACTGTTTAGATCGGCTGCATTTGCTGAACTTTCTGCCAGTATTTCGAGCTTAACGCGTATACTGAGCATTGGATAAGCGAGATCTATGTATTCTTCGCCATGCCCTGGAATGCCAAACTCTATCGACTGGTCAGTAGTAGACTGACGTCAGTCAGCCATGAAACAGGTTAGTAATGGAGCAATGCGAGCTCTTAATAGATTTTTGAGTGGGTGAAAGAGAAAAAGATCTAGTTCAGTTTAAAAAAACCGCTAGAATGTGAATCTAGAAATTATATTATATAATAATCTACTAATTAACGACCAAAGTTTAATTTCTTTTCTAAGATGCGTGACAAGCTCAAGACCACGATCTCTGGATAACTAAAGTCCAAAATTTTTGATACCAAATTTATAACCTCATTTATTCATAAGATTATCAATTTTATCCAAAGCTTTTCTTTTTAATGTTTCGTCAAATTTCTTAATACGCGAGTTGAATAACTGCTTGAGTAGTATTTTTGAAATTAACGCAGTTGACTTGAGATTCATGCGCATAATATGCGGGAAAACCCTGAGGGACAAAATAAGTAACGAGATAATTCTAAAAGAATGTGGTGCAGAAGAGACGCTAGTAGACACATGGGAAAGAAGTCGGTAAAGATGGTTCGGACATGTTGAGAGAATGGCAAATGAACGACTAACGAAACAAGTGTTTCTAGGTAAAGTAAATGGCAGCGTGCCCAGAAGTAGACCGCGGAAAGAATGGTTAGAATGTGTGAATGAGACCCTAGTTAGAAGAGACATAAGAAGTCACAGAAACACGAGAGGCTGCATGAAAAAATTCATGGACATAACAGAAGCTAGAGAAGTATGCGAGGACAGGAAAGTATGGCGGCAAATAGTTAATAAATAGAGTGTCAGTAGAGTGAATGACGCCTGAAACAAAGGACCTTAGCCACTAATAGGCCCAAGCGGGGAACCTTACATAACGACTTAGTGAGGTTCTTCGCTTGGGGTGATTGCTAGAGAGATTGATCAGCAACCTTGGTCGGAGCAGTGTTGCGGAATGAACGTGTTATTTACTTAAACAACATGAGAATTCTGGATCAATGTGAAAATTCTCTATCCCTTCCACTCACTACTCCTTTCCCCTACCGAGCGAGTCACACCTACCCCGAAAGGGAAATGGCTTAATGGTGTATTAATAATAATAATACATCAGTTCAAATGTTAACGCCTCTTCGGAATTCCTTCTTTTCAACTGTATGGAAACTCGCGCTAATATCGATAATGCATGTCGAAAAAGACCAAGTAGAAAGCCTTCGATTCCATGACCTATCTGACAGGTCAATTCGACAAAACGAGAACAACAATGAATAATTTGTTCTCAAGTGTACCAAAACTCATGGAAACAATACCCAAAACAATAAAGAGATCTATAGGTCGCGCCAGGGATATTGCCAGAATAAACACAGAAATCCCCACAATAGGTAACAAGTCGGGCAAAGACAGAGTATCCTAAACAATAATTAAAGAACCATCGCAAATTAGAAACAAACAATCCCACCCCACAACATTACTCAAGTTCCAGACAAAGGCTTTATTTATTAAATAATACATTCTTCTTGGATAACGAAGATTTAAATACATAAGGAGCATCAGTCCCAATAAATAATCATTTATGTCAAATAAATAACGAAAATTTGGAACGCGACTCATTTTTGAAAATTAATAAAAATATTCTTTAAAGAAAGAGTTAAAAGGGCAAAGAGGTTAAGGCTTAGATTAAGCCCGACAGCTCATAGCTCTCTCGAAGACGCAAAATAAACGTAAGAACCAAATTACAGGAAAAATAAAATCGAACTGCGTGATAAGAAGTCGGTCCGATTCGACATCTTGCAAACCTACTATCTGTAGAGGGACTGCTATAGCAACCACAGCCTAAGTTTAATATTTTTTCAACATTTCTCCGACAAACTTTAGCACTAGTTTTTCTCAAGCGCTACCCCTACCTAACTACATGTATTTTTTACTCATATTCACTCTGTATCCTCGATCAATCTTGTTTATTTGCATAGAAAAGTATTTAAATTTCCTTGAGTTATTTCTGAGACATTTCTGTTTCACCTGCTTGAACACTTAAAGTAAATATACAGCATTTTGTTTATACATATTAAGTTATATTTTCTCTCATATGACAATTAACTGCGTACTGGCCATATTATGTGCTGTGCCTTTGGATGATTATCGATCTCAATTTGACACTTTAATGTGTATTTATTACTATGCCAATTCATCCTTGCTCCAACTCTACAAATTCACTATTTTTATGCATCGTATTCACATAGAAATGTTTCTCTTTATATAGAAATGGATCCGTTAAGCATTCGCCATGTTAACGCCCAGTCTCTCTTGGCACATTTTCTAGAATTTAAATATTTTTTCAGTACATGTTCCTACCATATAATAGCTGTTTCTGAGTCCTGGTTAAGTCCAAATATATTTTCTAGCCTCGTTGAAATTGAAAACTATTCGCTCTTTCGAAGAGACAGACACGAGAGAAGGGGTGGTGGAGTTTCTCTTTTTATGCATAACAGTTTGAGTAGGCCTATGTTTGAAGTGAGTCCATTGGCAACTTATCCCACGACCGAATTTCTCTTTGTTAAAGTTAAGTCAACTTCTGATAGTGTTTCAGTGGAAGTAATTTATAAACCACCCAATGCCTCCTATGGTACAAAGCTTGAATCGGTAATTTTTTCACTTATTCCTAACTTTAACAGCATTATCCTTACTGGAGATTTTAACACTAATATTGATGAATATGAATATTGATGAATATGACTTCTTTTTCGATGATACCACACCTGAAATACTTTCGGAAAAAATACGTAAAATCAAATCAAACGCCATAGGATCTGATGGAATATTAACCAAAATGATTAAACTTGCCCTTCCAACCATCTTTCCTTTTCTTTTGCATATTTATAATGCTTCCCTACAGGTCGTTATCTTCCCAGATATCTGGAAAAATACAGTTATTTGCCCAGTTTCCAACATTTTTAAACCTACTTCCCCGGAAGGACTTTCGGCCAATTTCTATTTTATGTGCACTATCTAAACTACTTGAAAAAAGGGTCCACCTGCAACTTTCCAAATTTCTCGAAACATCTAGGGCCATTGACCCGATGCAATCGAGTTTTCGGGCAAAACATAGGACTCTTACTGCTTCCCTTAAAATAACGACGGATCTTAAATTAGCAATGGAGAATGGAGAGATCACGATTGTTGTCCTGTTTGATTTTTTGAAGGTTTTTGATATGGTTAACAATAAGTTACTCCTACAAAAATTAAAATATTTTGACGTGTCAAGTTTTGTCGTCAAATGATTTCAATCCTATTTTAATAATAGGTCTCACAGAATTATTAATAGTAGTGGTGGGATTTCTGATTTGTGGAGGTCAAAAGTGGGGTTCCTCGGGGTTCCATTCTGGCACCCCTTCTCTTAAATTTGTTCACCACTGACCTTGGAAGTGAACTTCAACATTATAACTACCACAAATATGCTGACGATTTCAAAATGTACTTATCGGGACCGATGTCTTCTCTAAGTAGATTACTTGTTCTAGTCCTGGTGGATATCAATCACGTTATCCTCTGGGTCTGGAAGAATAGACTCACTCTTAACCCGGGTAAAACTCAGGAAATTGTTTTTGGACCGACTTCATCTCCGTCGTTTGAAAATCTGGCATCATTTCCGCCACCTCGTATTGAGAGTCTCATTATACCTTTCTCGGAAATGGTTAAAGATCTGGGATATTTCTTTAACCGTAGCTTGTCCTGGAAGGAGCAGGTAGAGATCATCTTGAGGAAAACATACAGAATTTTACATTAACTATATAGGAATAAGGACTCTTTACCTACCTCCACTCGGTTACTTCTGGTTAAGAGTTTAATCTTGCCTTATTTTGACTACGGTTGTTTAGTATATGCTAATTTGACCGACGATTTAAATGTGAAGCTCGAGCGTGCGTTAAACGTCTGTGTCCGCTTTATCTACAATTTGCCTTAACACGAATACATAACTCCATACCGACATAATGCTGGTTTGCTTAATGTTGCCAAAAGAAGACAATTCTTTATGGGTAATTTGCTCTACAATATTGTTCAGAACAAAGCTTCTGAGTATCTATTTAACCTCTTTCAATCTGTAGACAGAGACCTTTCTACACATTCTAAGATTCGTAAAAGGCATTCAATTATTAAGATTCCCTTGCACAGAACGTCTAAGCTTCAAAGGTGATTTATAGTAAGAGGTGCGCGGTTATGGAATAAAATACCATATAATATTAGAAATGCACCTTCCCTGTATCATTTCAAAAATCTCTTTTTCAAATATTTTTACAATATTTCTAACCAATCTCTGGAAATTACTTACTAGTAAACTCTTAAACTTAATTCTCCGATATTTTATCTTCAAATTTACTTCGTTTTTTATGAACTTTTGTAAATTTTAATTTGTATGCCCACAGTTTTACCCCCTTAATTTCTACATTAATGCTTGCATAAATTAGTAATAACCTTGTATTATCCTGTTCCTTAGGGTGCTATTTAGCCCTAGGGACATTCATTTAATAAATACAAATACAAATACAAATACTTAATGGAGGAATCAAGAGAAGCTAATAAATTTTCCTAGCGTAATATTATAAACCGTTGCAGATTAAGAGCTAATAATTTAAAACCACAGAATACTGATAACAGTGAACCTTTATAAGACAGAATAGTAGACTCTTGAAAACAAAATAACAGGCCAAACAGACGTTTATGTATACCCGTCAACAACTCAGAGGCAGATTACGAATTACATAATTACACGAAGAATTAAACAATTCAAGCAACTTGTTTTCCTTTCGGCTTGATAAAAACGCCGTTTCAAATTATGAGCAATTAGCCAATAAAATTTCGAAATAATAAAGACGACAGTGCGGCGCATCTTCTTGAAGAGAAAAAAGATTTAAAAGGGGTTACAAAATAAAAGATAAAAATTAAGTAAAAATTTCTGGAGATCCTTATCGGATTTTACCGAAATTTTTAAAAACGCTTATGTATATGAAAAGTTCTCGGAAGAAATAAAACAAAAAAATTAATTTTTCAATGAATAAATACAAACACAAGACATCCATTCTCGCTTAACGGAAATCAGAAAACTTTGTACTAAACTTTATCTGAGAAAATACCGTGAATGGGAATTACGTGGAACTTATGAAAACCTTCGCATAGAATACAAAATCTACATTAAAAGTGACGATTTTATCACTTTTGAGCAATTAGAGGATTTAGACAAAGAATGTGAAACTGAACTAGCAAAATAAAAAATTCGAGAATAAAAATAACACAGATTTTAGGAAAAATAAAAATTATCTAAATGATAACCAAACCAGATTTTCATCATTTGAATTTTAATCGTAAATCAAAATTGACTCAAATCAAATATCATATTAAGTGATTAAAATTGAGTTTTTCTATATCTGCTTTAATCTTTTAATCCTTTTGGGATGATAGGAATTATGTTTTAAATACAATTACAAGCATTTTTAATTTCCAATTTGACTTAAGGTGCCGATTACTAGTCCGTTTGCCTTATAATTGGAATTTTCAAGAGCGGATTCGAATTACTGAATTTATTGCATTTACCCTCTTAATTACGCTTCCTTGTTTATAGATCGTGTAACATTTGGAAGTTCAAATACAGTGAAATACAGTGATCTGTAGGGAGACCATCATTGCATATTAATACCAAGTCACCAATTTTAAGGTTAAATTATTCAAGAGTATACTTATATCGGTGCTGTAAAGAGTGTGAATATTCAGTGGTCCAACTTTGCCGAAAAATCTCCACATTATGCTGAATGACCTACCAACGGGGTAGTCGATTCTCTACGTCAAATTCAACCGATTGTTCAAGGGAAATCAATAGTGGCGTCCTAATAAAAAAACGTCCTTGGGTCAATTAGGTTAAATCTTCACTATAATCCGACAACGGCCCTACTGGGCGAGAATTAAGAGCTGCCTCAATTCTCGTAAGAGTAGTACAAAACTCATCGAAAGGAAGTGTTTTAGAACCCACTATTCGGCGAAATTGATGCTTGAAGCTTTTTACTCCAGCCTCCCACAATCCCCCGAAATGAGGTGCAGGAGGCAGAATAAAATGCGAAGCAATTCCTTGGGTGGCGAGTTTATTCTATAAATTTAAATCTTTATGTAGATTTAAAAGGCAATTACGCAATTTTTTAAAAGATCCCTGAAATGTTATACCATTGTCACTGTACATGTGAGCTGGCAATCTACGATGATTTGAAAATCGGTGGTAAGTTGCTAGAAAAGCTTCACTTGAGTAATTCAAAACAATTTCTAAATGAATGGCTCCAGTCACGCAGCAGACGAATAAAACTACGCAACCCTTGTAACTCTTATGCCCTTGCCCTGGTGATATGCGTACTTTGAAAGGACCCGCACAGTACACCTCAGTATAAGTAAAAGAGCGACTTGGCGTGGTCCAAAAATTCAGAAGACTATCCGTAAGCTGATATGAAAGAGTATTTCGCTGAGGTACACATAAAACACATATATAAATCAATTTCTTGACAAGTGTGTAAGCTCCTAAAACCCAGAATCCTTGGCGTAACATGAGTAAAGTAAGTTGTGTACCGTCATGCAATAATCTAATGTGAGCGTGATGAGCAATAACCTCACTAATTCGATGACGCTGTAGAATAATAGGATGGTTTCTATCTTGAAAAAATCGGGCATTATCTAAACGTCCTCCTAAACGCAATACTCCAAATGCATCTAAAAATTGGTTTAATGTTTTCAAAGACAAAATCTGTTTTATGTTACTGTCATGTTGAAGGGCGAACATTTCAGGTTCGAAGACCTCCTTTTGAATTCGACGGACCAAGCACAAACGAGCTTGCTGAATCTCGTCTGCCGGGAGAGCCAATGTGTTATCCTGGAATGTATACTTCCGCAACCTACCTTCGGCCAGGACGAAAACCTATCAGCTCAGTCAAAGGGTTGCTCAGCTTTATCCATGGTATGAAGAGTAGCTATCTTACTTCAATAAAGGTCAACATCTAAAGAGAAAATAGTTCGTGCTTCGGGCCAACTTTTTACTGTGAAACTTGTCAATCAGCCACTGTAGAATATGCCACCATAAGGTAAGTTCCTTAAATTCTTCTGGAAAGAGACCTCTGGAAGCACAATCAGCGGGATTATCTTTAGTGGAAACATGTCTACACTTAGCGTTTGGGACGAGCTCATGAATGTGAGCCCCTCGATTGGATATACAAATATACGCTAAGTCAATGAAAGCTTGCTTAGCTAAGCTAACACCACTAAGGCATCAGTGTGACAGTAAAATCAGATACTTTGTAACCCCATTGTTGTAATTAGAAAACGTAGAGTCTTAGCTAATGATTGAACTCCGCATAATTCAAGTCTAGGCATGGTCACAGAAAGGATAGGAGCCACTCTCGATTTAGCAGTCAGTAAATTTATCTGCGTATTTCCACTTTCCTGAATAATACGGAGATATACGACTACAGCATATAAGCTCTGCTCGAAGCCTAAGAGAAGCCATGCAGCTCGTAACCGAGATTGTCAGTGCTTTGTCTAGTCCATCGCGGAACTTGGATTGCCTCAATTTGGGGAAGGCCCTAATAATATTGAAACTAATTGTCCTTTAAGTCAGTGGGTAACAGTGTCTCCAGAACGTAAGATTTTTCGGCCCCCACCACTCTCTCATCTGGTAAAACGCATGTAAACGTAGCGTTTCGGTGAAACGGCTCTGTTAAATGCTGCAAAAACAAGCCTCACGTAAAGTCGAAAGTGCATGAGCCGGAATCCGAGCTCTCCCGAATGCACGAATGACGATCTATCTGCTCCTTAAATTTATTCCCGTTTTGAAATATTGAGTTACATTAGAACCATTAGACTTATTTCGAAGAGGAAAATATAATTTACTTTATATGTAAATAGATATAGAAGGCAAGATTTCTAGGTTTTAAATGTTTTAAATTTAGTGCTGCATACCTCAGTCATATTTTTAGTAAACAATTAATTTTTAACAAAAAAAATTTTTTTGACAAAATAGTTAAAATTTCAACCTAAGAAATTACTTTTGAAAAATACATTTTTTAACTGATAATTTTAGTTTATAGTTAAGTATAGAGTTTAAAAAATTAATTCCTACCCCACCAAAAATGCGAATTTTTAATTAAAACAAATGAATTTTCAAAGAAGAAGAATAATTCGCCACGAAAGAGGTTAGAAGATAAATTTATAATAAAAAAAAATTTTCAATAAACAAAATGGCAACAGAATTATTTAATTTTCATCTACAGAAACGAATTTTAAACTGACAAAATAAGTATTCAACCAAAGATTTACCAGTTGAATTTTCATTTAAAAAATTAATTTTTAATAAAAAAACAATCGATTCTACAACAAAATAGACAAACTTTCAACCAAAGAAATGAACTTATGTACGAAAAGACTAATATTCTTCGACAAAAGACGAAATTGCAAGAAAATACATGAATTTTCAACCACATAGTTGAATTTTCAGCTAAAAAGATAATGTTTCAACGAAAAATTAAATAGTTACATTTTCAGTTGAAAAATAATTATTAACCCCAAAAAATCAAAATTTCAACAAAATATTAAAATTTCCAAGAAGAAAATTAAATTTGCAAACAAATAGTTTAATTTTTAATCCAGATTTGGATTCAGTGCATCAAAAACCTTCGGATAGGTGTAGTCGTCTTTCTAGGTTTTTCCTTTGTCGGCTTGTGTTATTAAAGTAAAAATCAACTTTCAAACGAGAAGAATAATTTTTTATTAATAAAGGATACATTTTTACCGAAAAAAATAATTGAAAAAAATTGCAACAAAATCGTTAAATTTTCAACTTTAAAAATGAATATTAAAACAAAATGGAATAGTTACATTTTCAGATAAAAAATTTAATTTTCTGCAAAATAGTTTTATTTTTTATGTAAGAAATGACTCAACTGAAAAATATTTTGAAACAAAAAAGAAAGTTTCGAATTTACAACAGAATAGTGGCATTTTTAAACTCATAGTTAGAATTTCAATTAAAAAAGATAAATTTTTAACCAAAAATTGAATGGAATGAATTCTGAGAGGAAATCGAAAAAAGAACACAACATCTTTTGATTATTTCATAAAAATTTCAAAAAGGTTAATTCATATTAAGCCTTCTTGCGCAATTTTGTTGTACAATTTTTTTTAAAGTTTATTATGGTTTGAAAATGTGTTTTCAAATTTGAGTAAGTTTCAGATATATGTAGGCAGAAATTTTGAAACGATTAATAAATAATTAAAACTTGTAACAATTTTTAAGTATTTTGGAAGGTTTCACGAAAATGAAAAAAAATCTTTCAGGTTCCTAGAAATATTTAAAATAATTTTTTATTCCGGAAAATTAATTTTAAGAGTGTATTTTAAAATATTTCAAAACTTTACAGAAGATTTCAAAAATTCTCAAAGAATCTGAAAAATTTTAAATACAATTTTTTTGAATTTCAATATTTAAAAAAATCAGGAAAAATTTGAATAGTTTTTAGAAAATTATAAGATTAGAAGATCCGACAATATTGGAACACAAGAATTATTTTTCTAATATTTGTTTGAACATTTTTTATGATTTTTTATTTTTTTTAATGTGCTTTAAGAGAAAATTAAAGAAGGTTTTTAAACATATGAAAGTATTTCCTCAAATTTAAAAGAAGACTGTAGAAGATTTTAAAGCAAAATGTTTTAATTTAATAAGATTATAATAAATGAATAAAAATCGAGTAACTGCAAGATATATTAGGAAGAATCGAAAAGATACAACTCGAATTTTGAACTTTAATTCTGTTAAAAACTTAGATTTTCAAAGATTTCAAGAATAAACTTTAGAAGATTTAAAGGAACTTTGAATAATTTGAAGGAGATAAAACTATTTTTTTTTTAAATTCTTGGGAAAAATTTAGAAGATTATAAGTCAATTTTTTACATCTTGAATGATTGTTCAAAATGCTAAGAAATATTTTAGCCATGATAAATAATTTAGGGGATTTAAGACATTTTTAATGTATTAGAAATATTTAAAAACTTGCAAACATTTCCGGAAATTTCCCAAATATTTCTTTGTATCTTCCAAACTTCTAAATGTTGTAAAAGACTTTTAAGAATACTCGAATGTTTCCTAATATTTTGTAAAATCCAATAAAATATCAATCTTTTAGGTGCTATAGATTCTTTTTTGAGACATCTCTGTTCATGCTAATTTAGGCTATAATCACAATTTTGGGAATTTTAAGAGAAAAAGCTGAAAAGTTATTAACTTGGCCTCATATGCTTTCTGAATATATAAAAACTACAAAACATTTACTGTCTTAAAATACTTATCTTAATATTAGAATATTTAGCTTTTAAAATTTTATTTTGATTTCAAAGTAGTCGTAATTGTAAATAATTGTCAAATAAATCTAACAACATTTATTTTATGAAGAAATATCTTATGATTTTAAAAGGACAAAACAATTATCAAAATAAATCTTCGTAACGTTTAAAGTGTCAACAAATGGTTGTACAGATGTGGCTTTAACCTTATGGACAAGTTTCAGAAGTAGATATTTCTCTTATCGTTTTTCAGCATATGATTTTTCCCTAAAGATAAAGCAAATTAAGATACATTAAAAAAATTAAAATAAGAAAGGTCAGAAATTCATGCTATTGTCTGTTAGAAAATTCCGCACATTTTTGAATAAAACTGTTTTCCACACCACATTCAAAGGAAAATTTTCAGCACATTTTCATCAAATGATAAGTCTTTTGTTATCAAATGGAAAAATGTATATCTTTCATTAATTATGGATGTGTTATTGACATAAGTTCCCTTACTATTCACACTTGTATTGGGGAATGTCTTTTTCGCAAACAAAAAGTATGAAAGTTCTTCGCTAATCGACTTTTAGTATTATTTATCATTTTACATGTACGAGGTGCGTTCAAAAAATAAGGTGACTTTATGGTTTTCTCAAAAACTATTCACTTATTCCTCAATATTTATGTTGTCCCCTTCAAAGTAACCCCCCTCAGAATATAATACACTTGTGCCAACGCTTTTTTCAATCATCGAAGCACTTCTAATAATCATTTTGTAGTATAGCCTTGATTTCTTTCAGCGATGCAGTTTTTATCTCCTCAATCGTTCAAAATCGATGTCCTTTCATGGGTCTCTTCAGTTTTGGGAAAAGGAAAAAGTTGCTGGGGGCCAAATCCGCAGTTTTGGAACAAATTTCGCTGACACACGTCTCATGCCTAAAACGTCCGAACAGATAGCATGGCATGAGCCAACCGATATGCCAACATCTTCAGCAACTTGTATGATTGTAATTCGGCGATTTTTCAACACCATTTCTTCCACTTCTTGAACGTTTTCATCTGTTGTTGACGTGCTGGGACGTCCAGTGCGAGGTTTGTCTTCGACATCCTCTCGGCCTTCTTGGAACAGCTTGTACCACTTATACACATTTTTCTTACTCAGAGTAGACTCACCGTATGCAACAGTCAACATTTCAAAAGTTTTAGAGCACTGGATTCCATTTTTCACACAAAATGTAATGCAAACTCTTTGCTCCATTTTTTTCGAAAGAAGAAAATCGCCGAGCACACCAAACCCCGCTAACCTTTTACGCCTCTGCCAGAAAAACAACACGAGCTATATAGTCAGAACTGTGAACATATGATCGTGACGAGTGTACCAACACAACAAAACAACAAAATTTTATACTTGAATGTACGTAGCCCACGAAAATTGAAAAGTTACCCTACTTTTTGAACACACCTCGTATATCTATTTTATCTTATCAAAATTTAATATGAAAATCTTAAATTTTAAGTGTTAATCTTCTTTCATTTTCTTTTAAAGCAAATTTTTCAAAATCATTAAAAATTTTCGCACGATAATTAGGAAAATAAGTCTTTTTTTCTAATCTTGCCGGACCTTCTAAAATTCTAATGTCTGAGAATTATTTAAATTTTTCCTGATTTTTTTTTATTCTGCAAAATAAACAAAAATTGCCTTGAAAATTTTTCATATTCTTTGAAAATTTTTTAAAATCTTTTGTAATATTTTAAGATGTTGTCAAATAATTTTTGTTGTTCTTTTTGTTAAAAGAATTTTTTTTAATTATTGTAAAGCATTACAAAATTCTTTAAAAACCCTTACAAGTTATGATTATTCTCGAATCCTTTCAAAACTTCTGAATATACCTTAAACTTACTGAAATTTAAAAGCATATTTTTAAAATTAGCACATACTTTAAAAAATTGTGTAACAAAATTCCACAAGAAGTCTCAATAAGAATTATGTTCCTTAATTCAAGATGTAAAAAAATGGACGTTTCTCAAATTTTCCCAGGAATTTTAAGAAAAATAATTTTACCTCCTGGAAATCATTCGGAATTTATTTAAATCTTCTAAAGTTTATGTTTGAATTCTTTAAAAATATGAGTTTCTAACTTATATTTCACTTGATTTTTACCTATTTATTATAATCTAACCAAATTGAAACATTTTGCTTTAAAATATTCTACTGTTTCCTTTTAAATTTAAGGAGATCCTTTCATTTGTTTAAAAACCCATTTAATATTCTCTTAAAGTACGTTTAAAATAAAAAGTAATAAAAAAATTTCTCAACATTTATTGAAATTTTTAAAAATTAATTTTTCAAAATAAAGAATGATATTAATTATTTGTAGAAATCAAAGAGAATTTTTCATTTTCGTGAAACATTAAAAAATTCTGTAAAAAGTCTTTACAAGTTTTAATTATTTTCGAATCGTTTCAAAATTCCTGAATATCTGTTAAACTTACGCAAATTTAAAAAGATGTTTTTCAAACGCATAGAAATTTAATAAAATTGTGCAACAAATTTTGCAAGAAGGCTTAATAAGAATTAATTTTCTGATTTTTTATGTAAAATTATAGAACAGCAAAATTGCATGAACTTTTAATCTCTTGAAACCCTGTGAAATTCAGTTTAGCTAATAATCAGTTAGCCACCGAAAACAAATCGTGGAGTCGGGGGAACTTGGGTTTGTGCTTGTGTATTTTCGGCTCTGTAGGGGGATGGCCTACGTAACATGTAGCAGAGCCGACTCACCGACACGCTACGTTGGAATGTGTTTCTGCCAGATGGGAGCATGGTGGGGGTCGCAAAATCCCACGTTCTGGAGACATTGGTGAGTAATCGCTAATCGCAATGCAGCTTTTGAAACCATAGTTGCTGTATTAAACGCTAAGAAATTATTACCAGTGGAGATAACTAACACACGGGATCATATAGCTTCGCGAAAACAGAAAAAATTAAGGTCTTCGTCGGAGAATTCATAGGTCGGGACTCAACCTTAAATTGAAAAACATCAGATACAGGATCCCACTGCAAGCCTTAAATTTTCAGTTTAATATCCTTATCCATAAGAAAATCAAACGCTCTCTTATGATTTCCTAAGTGACAGTCTGACAATAATAATTAATTATTACATGCCCATTTTCTTAAGTGAAAACATCCCTTTTCGAAAAGATGAATGACTTGTATTCTTAATTTTCGAGATTCCTCAATTTCATCAGCACAAAAAAATATCACCTACATAAACATGATTTTCAAGAACTGATTGGGCTGCAGAAAAATTAGAACCTTTATCATCTGCTAACTGTTTAATTACCCTGATTAAAGCAGAATCCCCACAAAATAAATTTTCCAAAATCATCCCCTGACTTTAGAAAACAACCACTAACTTAAAAGTGCTGCTAAAGTGTACTAAATAAGTACTAATCATAAAACTGAGTATATCAGAATGGAAGGCTCATTAAAGGCTGTTGTTTGACCCACGGCGAAAATTTTCAAAAACAACCCTAATCCTAAACAGACTACCCTAAAAATTAAATGTGCACAAATCTAAAAATTAAGTACAACAGAATTGAATCCTCATTCTATGCTGTCCAACAACTTAAAAATAAATTTTTAAAAACCATCCCTTGACATTGAAAAATACCTCTTACTTAAAAGTGCTGGACGAGTGCACTAAATACGCCATAATCATAAAACTGAGTATATTAGCATCAGAGGCTCATTCAAGGCTCTTGTATGACCCACGGCGCAATTTTTCAAAATCAACCCCCATCATAAATAAACTACCATAAAAATTAAATATGCACTTATCTGAAAATTGAGTACACCAGAATTGAGGGCTCATTTTAGGCTCTGCAACGCCCATAAAATTAATTTTCCAAAACCATCCCTTGATATTAAAAACTCACCCCTACTTTAAGGTGCTGATAAAGTGCCCTAAATATGCATTAATCATAAACCTGAGTAAATCGCAATTGAATTATCATTGAAGGCTCTTGTAAGACCCACAGCGCGATTGTTTAAAACAACCCCTATGGCAAATAAGCTACCCTAAAAATTAAATATGCACTAATCTGAAAATTTACTACACCAAAATTGAGAGCTCATTTTAGGCTCTCCAACGCCCCCAAAATCAATCTCATCTTCAACGCCCCCAAAATCATCTCAACAAATCCCTTCTTCTTGACAAATGGAACAATGGGCTGCGCGAAGAAAACCAAAATTGGTCGTTCTAGAGGATCTTCTCTCAGGGAACAGATCAGATCGTCAGATCGTCTAATTACAAACTACGTGGAAAGCAACTTCGAAAACCAATACTTACAT
>NC_046666.1:85905752-85913234 GCF_010883055.1 Belonocnema kinseyi | reverse complement strand
TCTAGTCGGGAGTGGTGCTGACTGAAAACAGATGATTTGGAGCGATTCGCGCGCCATTTGTTGGTCATTCTAAGGACTTATTGAACTACCCTCGTACATTTTGAGAAATTGTAAATATGAAAATATGAAGGAGGTAACAGGTCTTTAAGGAAATGAATCCTTTTGTATTTTCGGCAGACCGTATATTTAGGGAGCAACCGAGGGAGCAACAGTATTATATCTTTTAAAATTTTTAGCTGTATCGAAATTTATATAAACAGATTATAAGAGATTACTAACTAATTTATCTAACTCAACCTGTGTTTTTAAAGTTGGGTCTTTATTCAGTGTTTTTATCTAATACAAGATTTTTGCATTTTTTATTATAATCAGATTGATTTTAAATAACGGATGCATTGCTTCATTGGCTTTGCTAACAAAAATGTCAGGATTTTATTTTAAAAATGATTTAGTTTTGATTCCGAGATATTCAATTTCAGATTTTATATTATTCTTAAAGTTGTTATTTAAAATTTTTTTAAGATTGTTAGAAAGTTCTGGTCTAAATTCATTCCTATTTTCGGAACGTATTAGACTAATTTTATCTTCAACACAAGCTAACGTTTCTTCTATAATCGATACTTTATTCTTAGAATTGACACAAAACTTGTCAACAAGACTCAAGAAATAAGCTATTTCTTCTAGAATATCCTTGTCATTAAGGTTAATCAACCATTTTTTGTTGTGTTTCTTTTTGGAGCAAATGTAGCAGTATTTGCTTTCAAGGAATTCACATTTTTTTACAGAATTATTAACCATTTTTTTTCAAAATTATCAATTATTTTAATTTGTCAATGAAGTATAAAAGTATAAAATTATAAGAGCATAAAAGTTCGTTTATGTTTTTTGGGTAGTTTTGAGACGCAACCAGACATCGATGTCTTGGAGACGAACTCAAGGCATAACCAAGTTGAACTCATGTAGGAGCATTTTTACTCGGACGGATTAGATTGTTTTGAACAAAAATAACGTAAACATTAAAAGCCACTATATACCACTCAGAGAAATGTATTCGGGTGTCAAAAGGATGCTTTTCGACATGAGTAGAATTTCAACTTAAGTTCAAGGTTAAAAGGATATTCATTTGTCTAAAAAATCTCTTTTCAGCAAACAGCATACCTTAGCGGCAAAATTCACTTAGACTAACAGACAATTACTTCTGTTTGTATAAACATTATTTTCACGTGCTTTAAAACAAAATAATCAAGAGGAGGATGCCATACGTTCAAGACAGCTTTTTCTGGGAGTAGTATTGTGTATCGGAACACATCATACATCAAATTTAATTTAAACAGTGAGCATATATTTTTTTTTTATCAAATCAGGAGCGATTCTACAGCTGGAAACTTTTGATTATTTAAACAATAGAAAATGCACTCACACGTGCAGTGGCAGTGAAACATTGCGAGTTACGCTATGGAAACCCGCTCTTGTAAGCGCCTATTTCTCTAATATGAAAAGATTCCCCATTTTGATCCAAGCATGGTTTTAAAGAAAGAGAATTATACTTTTTTTAAGAATATTAAAAAAAATCGATGCTATTGGAATTGGTAAAAAATCTATGTTAATCTTTACTTTCGATAAATCTAGGATAATATTTATAGGAAAAAATTAAATATTAATATCAACGGTAATAAACAATAAAGAAAATTGATGTCAAAAATGCTTTATTAACCAGGATGATAGAAATAGATTTTCCTCAATTAAAAAAGATCTACAATACGCGTAGTTTTCAATTAATCTAATTCTGTATGATACTTTCTTAATCAGTTTTTATTGCGAAATCAAAGTTCTCGAATAATAATTTTAAACATGTGAAATAATTAATTGAATTTCACTTATTTTATAAATTGTACAATACTTTTTGTCTTAAAATATTGAAAACATTTAAAAACGATCCAAAGTTAATAAATAATTAAGTAAATAAAGTAAAAAAATGCTTTCATAAGCACCATAACTAATGGATAGTTTTCTGAAATGTAAAAACTTCAGTAAAAGGCACAGTAAATATTTGAACCGTTCAAAAACTATCTGAAGTTGATAAAAAAATTAAGAACAGTCCAGTTAAAAACCACTTTAGTAACCCTAATGACAAAAAACCATTTTCTGGAAAACCTCCATCAAATACAGTTTTCGGTTCATCTGATTCCTTTATAATACTTTTTAACTTGTATTTTAATTAGAATCAACAATTCCTAAGTAATGAATGAACAGATGACTCAACAGGGACTTATGTATAATTTAGTCTAAATAACTCTGCATGTGTCTGAAATTTTGCAGAAAATTTATGTTAAATTTTTTCGTCTAAATCAAACCGAATTCTTCTGAATTGTTGTAGGACATGCACACACTGATTATCTATAATACATACATGCCGTCCCGGTTGTACTTTATTCTTTGGGAGTGCTTCCAGGTACAAAAGGTAGCTCAGACCCCTCGATAACGGATCACGAAGATTTATGCACATGAACTAAAACGTGTATCTTAAGTCGTCTTTTACGCGGTTTTACATCTTTTGCCGTCAAGGTGGTCGAAAAATACTGAATCTTATATGACTTTAAAAGAGGATTGTTCTATGCACAATACGTATAGAAGCGTCTCTGCAGAAAAAAGCGGAGGATGCAGCTGAAATTCTTGGTCTTGACTTCAGTATCAGGGGTGCGCAATATGCATCTAACATATACCATCTTTTTTACACACTTCTGCAGGCTAGGATCAAGAAAACACAGCTGAAAAACTTCCGTGAACAGCTCTTCTACAAGAGGATGCACAGCACGTTCTACAGAAATATGAAAGATGAGAAGCTTTATCAGATAACGTTTGATCTACTCAAATCACACAGATGGAATTCAGGCACTGAGAGTTTTATTTTTATGTGTCAAAATGGTTTCATTTCAACTTTAGCTTGCCATCTCCACATTTCTAACTTAGGCGGAAATGAAGTACATTCAAAGTCTCAATGCGGCACTTAGAGAGCTTTAATACTACATCTATCATTCGTACGGAATGAGTCCTGATACCGATCCGCTAAACACACCTAGAGCAATAGAGTCAAATATCAAAAACAAGAAGTGCCGCATACACTGGCACTTCATAATCTCGACAATTGTTTCTGTCGCGCACTCAAGGCCCGAGATAGTTTTCCATGACTTCGAGAAACGTACCATGTTTGTTATCAAATTTTTGGCACCCGGCGGCAAGAAAATAAGAGACGAGGAAAATGAAAAAGAAGTGAGGTACAAAGACCTTACAAGTCCCGTCTATTGGTTCGACCTCGAATGCTCGCCCGGAAAAATCTTACTTCTTGAAAATAAACTCCTTTCTTCTTCGCACGTCAAATACGCATGTCTTGAATGTCTTGCATATCAGTTTGTCTGTTCTGCGATGATATAGGGTGTCCAAAAAGTTACGGGACAGCCAAATAAATCATTAGGCACAATTTTTTTGGAGAAGCTTGAGGTTATTCTTGAAGTAACATTCAACAAAGAATCCAGTGGTGACCTTAGTATTGACCTTGACCATGATCTTCATGATTATTTCAAGGTGACCTTAATTTTTTTAAATGGAGTGGCCCATTTTTGACATTTGCAATGGAAAAAGCGAAAAAATTTACTTTAAAAGGTGTAGTCAGGTCATATGTAAGATGTAACCTTGATGGACGTATCAAGGTCTTTTAAACTTCAATGTGGTCTAAACATTGTTTCGCAAGCCAGCTTGTGAAAATCATTCTCTTACCCTACTTAGTTACTTAAACAATGTACATACAATAGTCACCATCGAGAGACTTTGATATAGCCATCAATGTCACACCTGACCGATGACCTTACTACACTTTTTGAAGTAAAATTTTCCGTTCTTTCAATTTCCAATGTCAAACAGAGTCATTCCAATTAAAAAACAAAGAGTGAAGTTAATGATAATAGTCAAGGTCACTCGATGATCACTATTTAAGGGTAAGAGGATGACTTTCGCAAGCTAGCTTGCGAAAAAATGTACCGACCATATTGAAGTTTGAATGACTTTGATACGTTCATCAAGGCCACACCTTACCTATGAACGGACTACACTTATGACGTAAAATTCTCTGCTCTTTCGATTGCTAATGTCAAAAATGGGCCATTCCATTTTAAGCCAAACAAAGGTGACCTTGAAATAACCGCGAAGGTAACGCTCAAGGTCAAAACTAAGGTGACCACGTTGAGGGTGACGCGAACCTCTGAATTCCTAGTGTCTTCATAACCGAATTGTTCTAAAAACAGCTTAAATCGTCACAAATGTCAGAGATCCTCTCCTAAAAATGGTAAGGAACCACGAGATAATTGCCAATGGACTATTCCTTTATAAAGTAGCGTAGCACGTGGCTGGGGCCCTTGGCCTTAATTATAACATCAGAAGTGCGGAAATTACATTACTCCTATTCTTGTACATGGAAGTCAAAATGTCAGTCAATTAATGGTCAATTTATTAAAATTATGACTGAGAGATTCTCAGTACATATTTGGTAGACGTTTCGACTGTACGTCGACAGTCCTCATCAGTATAAAATATTTCCTTCTACGAAATTTTACACCTATTTTTTAAATTTAATTTGTTGGTTACTCAATTAACTGACATTTTTACTTCCATCTACAAAAATATTATTACACCCTGGTTAACAACTTAATATCTTATATATTACATTACCTTATCTGAATACTTCACTTCTGTGCGAGACGGATGTAGAAAGCTTTCATGCTCGATTCGCTTCGTGTGCTCAAGACACATGAGGGTTTCGCCGGCCGGTCGTTGTGATTTCATCATCTCACGGCTGTAAGGCATGGTCTTAGGTGCGTTTTCCTTCGGTTCTACTGTTACAGTGACTCTCAGCCATGCTTAAATTAAAAGTCTAGTGAAGCAATCGTACTTTGCGGAATACATATCTGTGATGGTATACAGATCAGTTCAGCACAAAACTAATATAATCTCATAAGTGTAATATACTTTCTCCCATAGAATATCTATCCGCTTGCATATTAAACACGCCTTCAGAGATACTGAGTCATGTGATTTGAGGAGTAATACAACATAAAATTAGTAAGAATAAAAGCACGCAAGCTTCGGATTTATATTTATGTCGAGCACACGGTGATCGGCCTCTTAATATTAGGTTTGGCAAAGAAAATTAAAAAAATTCTTTGAAACGACCATTATCTGTTGCAGACGATTTTTTAAAAATCAAAACAATTTTAAATCTGAGGAACCGCAAGATATTGCTTCTGCTGGACGGGTTGCTATAAAAAGGTTGAAAGATCATTAACCCTACACGGATCCTGCGGGGCACCTGCTAGGTGCCTCACGCGAAATTCAGTTAATTCTCCTGGACAAATATCTCTGATTTTTATATGCAGATCCTAACCATAATTTAGTTCGACTATCCTAGAGTACGGTGAAGTGGTTGATGTTGCCGGCTGTTGGCTGCCTTTCAAGTAAAAAGCAAATGCTGAGCGCTTGGGGGACATTTGTCCCCCAGAGGATCCATTTCGTTCGAATATTTTTACGTTAAGTCAATTACATATTTTCTTGTAAATGAACGCATTTGACGTATATTTACAGTATATCATGGTATTTTAATATTTTGAATTGATATTTTAAATTTAAGTGAAAATTATATGAAAAAATTACTAAAAATGTGATACATATCCGTGTAAAGTTATTTTCTTTAATTTTATTCACACGGTGCTCATAAATTCCAATAAAAAATCAATTTATAAATAATGAATGAATAATTGTTTTTTTTTAATCAAAGATGTCGAGAATATATGAATTAAAAAGTGCCGATGTTGTGACTACAGTGTCTTTATTTAAATCTTTAAATGAAACTATCTTATTGTGCATGAGAAAACAAATAGATTGACCTATTGTACATTCAAATTATTTATAATAATGAATATAATTTTCGAATGTTCAAATAAATATACTTTTTGGAAGGAACCTAATTATAACCTATTCCACCTTGAGGTGCAATTTGTCCCCTTCAAAATGGTGTTGGAAATTTCCAAATTAGTTAATTAGAAAAGAAATGGCATGACTTTTTCCAAAAAATGTCAAAAACACGATTTTTCTAAATTTTTATTTGTTTAAGCATTGTTTTCAACGTCTTAAATTTATTGAAGTAGGATGGAATATACACCCATATCTTCGACATTAAAAAACGAAGAGAATGGTGTATATTAACATCTGATTCCGATGAAAGGAAAAGATTGTGCACAAGGAATCCAAATGGGTGACATTTGTCACCCACAGGAGCCGATGAGGGCAAAAAAAATTTATATGATTCGTCTAGGGTTAAAATTGCTGATAAAATGCACTAAATATGCAATAATCATAAAACTGAGTATATCAGAATTAAAAGGTCATTAAAGGCTCTTGCATGACCAACGACGCAATTGTTTAAAAACAACCCCTATCACAAAAAAAACTACCACAAAAATTAAATATGCACTAATTTGAAAATTGAGTACAGCAGAATTCAAGGCTCATTTTAGGCTCTATAACGCCCCTGAAATCAATTTTTCAAAACCATCCGTTGATATTAAAAAACTACGCCTTACTTAAAAGTGCTGATAAAAAGCACTCAATATGCACTAATAATAAAATTGAGTATATCGGAATTCAAGGCTCGTAAAAGGCTCTTGCACGACCCACTGCGCAATATTTCAAAAACAACCCCTATCATAAAAAACTACCCTAAAATTTTAGGCTCTCCAATGCCCCCCAAATAAATTTTCCAAAACCATCCCTTGACATTAAAAAACTAAACCTTGCTCAAAAGAGCTGATAAAGTGCACTAAATATGCACAAATCATAAAACTAAGTGCATCAGAATTAAAGGCTCATTAAAGGCTCTTGTATCACCCACAGCGCATTTTTTCAAAAACAACGCCTATCATGAATAAACTACTTTAAATATTAAATATGCACTAATTTGAGAATTGATTTCACCAGTATTGAAAAGGTGCATAAGATCCACCCCCCCCCCCTGTTTACCCATACAAAATTTTACAAATCTATTTTTTTCTTATGTACTTTTTTTAAATTAAATTTTTCAAGTACATATTTACACAACTCTAATTTCATAACATTTTTTAAAATTATTATTTGTAATTGTCTATGCGTCGAAAGTGTTTTTGTGAGTATATGTTAAAAGTTTATGAATTAAATGTTTTTTGTTCAAATAAATGAGTTTAGCTTCACTAAAGTTTTGGACTGAATGAAGGTGTATTTAAAATTGGAATTTACAAAACAAAGACTCTCTTTGTATTCTCTATACAGTCAGATCGTCTAATTACAAACTACGTGGAAAGCAACTTCGAAAACCAATACTTACATAAATATAATTATAGTATATATACATAACACACACACACACATATGTGTGTGTGTGTGTGTTATGTATATATACTA
>NC_046666.1:85902559-85905652 GCF_010883055.1 Belonocnema kinseyi | reverse complement strand
TCTGAAGGATTAAAAAAACTTGAAAAGCGATTGACCAAGTGTATAGAGCTCCAAGGAGATTATGTTGAAAAATAAAAAAAAATTTACCCACAAAAAATTGTTGTTATACTTCATTCTAAGGACTTATTGAACTACCCTCGTATTTCAAAACCTAAATTAGAGCCAATACTAATATTCCGGTAAAACAATTCTTGGAATTGACTGAATTTTGTCTCGACCACGCCTCTTGTACTTTTCAAAACGAATTTTGCATTCAAGTTTTTGGTACCCCTATGGGGTCTCCATTATCTAGTACCATTTCTGACCTTATAATAGAAGGTTTGGAAAACGATATTATTTCTCGACAAGCGCTCGAAACCGCATAGAAGTATTCAGCTTAACGCGGCCATCAATTTTTCTTATGAAACTTTTTGATACGATAATTATTACTTAACGTAAACAATAAAAACTGAGACAATTTTCCGACCAAACATCGATGTTTTGTAAAACATAACTCGCGATTATTCGTCCGTTTGTTGATAAAAATGCTTGAAATTTGTATGGGCTTTGTTCCTAAGTAACTAGCCAACAGCGGCATAGAGCAACAAAATGCTCGGCGGCAGCGTGTCGGAACATTTTCTAAATTTTTATTGTTTATCTTGAGTAATATTTATCGAATGAAAAAGTTTCATAGGAAAAATTTGTCTGCCGCGTAAAGCTGAATACGAATGAATATTTTAGTTTACGTTTCGGAAACTTTTATTTATCGATCGATCTTCCCGCTAGTACAATACTTCTACGTGGTTTTGAGCTCTCGTCGAGTTGTTGCATCTGTCATCTCAATTATCCAAAAAATTTCACAAAAAAATATATTAGCAAAAGATTGACAGTTTTAAACTACAGAAATTTGACAGCGAAGACTCAAATTATGGATCAAACGTTGGGTTTGAACAAACTCATTGTTCTTCTTTTCATCAACAGTATTACTAGACTTTATAAAAGCGTTTTCAAAGAATTGAATATTTTAGTTGTTTTTAAATATGAGAAGGACCCGTTGCATTGTTTCACCAACAATAAAGACGAGGTTTCTACAGAATACAAAACTCACATAGTTTATCTTATCCCGTGTGAATGTGGTTGTGTTTATATTGGCCAGACTGAACGTTATTTTAAGGAAAGGATTAGAGAACATAAAAATAATTGTAGAAAAGATTCTAGAGGTACAGCATTGGTCGTTCACTCTAATAATTTTGATCATAACTTTGACTTTTCTAATGCTAAAATATTGAGCACTGAAAGGAATTACAAAAAACGCACTTTTAAAGAAATGTTTCGAATAACTAAACATAGAAATTCTATTAGCAATTGCACTGACACCGATTTTCTTAGCGATATATATTGTTGCCTAATATTAGCCACTATTTAGTTTTATTTGTGCTACTTCGTATTTTTTAAATTTTCTGCTCTCTGTCATTTAAGAACACATGACAGGATCCAGTTTCAGGTTGGTTTGTGAACGTTACAATACTTTACGTTACTCTTGGACATTCGGGCATGGTGTAAAGGAGTGCTGCCTATTATAATACAAAATGTTCATAATAATTATGCACTGCATGTCCAAGAGTGAACGGTTAACTCTAATAATAATGTTTTCGAAAATCCAAATTATCTTAACCTTTTTTTACTTCTCGCTAATAAAATGTTAACCATCATTTTTTAAAAGAAAAAGAAATTGTTTAACCTCTTCTCATCGTTAGTACCACATTATTGTTTTCTTCTTCCTGTGTTACATTATTAGATATTAGGTGCGCAACTTAGTTCCCGCTGTTTGCCAATAGATGGATCCAGCAGTAAGTGCTGGTCGATTTTGACATTCAAAACATCATAAACCAAGCTTAGACATATGTTTAAAAAACCGCGTTGACACATTAGTGATTTTATTTTGGCATCATATACTTTTGGTAGTGTTAAAATATCTGATTTTATGCCAAATAATCGTCATTTGCGGGAAGTGTTAATGCGTGAATATTCAGCAAAGCCGACGACGTAGAAGTGTGACCGGGTAGTCCCCATGACTTTCTTCTCTTTGGGTTGCTGTAATGAATCCATTTTTCATCACCCATCACAATGGATTGAAGAAAACCCTTCCTATTTTGCCTCTGAAGCAATTTTTCACAGGCGAAAAAATGACGCTCAACTGGCACAAAATGGCACATATCATAAGGAACTCAAGTTCCTTGTTTTTTAATCATTCTCAACGCATGCAATCGATTGAAAATGGCTTGGCAAGTAACTATTAATGCTGAAGCAAGCTATTCTTGCGGTTGGTACAGATCCTCTTTGAGCAATGCCTCCAATTCCGCGTCTTTGAAGGTTTTTGGCATTTCTTCACGCGGACGGTCATCAACATTCAAATCATCATCTTTGAAGCGACGAAAGCAGTCACGGCACGTTATTTCACTTGGAGCAGCATCTCGGCAAACTTTTTGGTGCTTTCGATCCGCTTCAGATATTTTCACAGAACAAAAAGTATATGACACCAAAATAAAATCACTAATGTGTCAACACGGTTTTTTTTACCATATGTCTAAGCTTGGTTCATGACGTGTTGAATATCAAAATCGACCAGCACTTACTGCTGGAGCCATCTATTGGAAAACAACAGGAACTTAGTTTCGCACCTAATACTAGATTATAAAAAAAAACTGTTAGCATGCAGTTATGGTTTTCGTTTTCAATTATGTATTCTGATGAGGATCGGCGTTGCGGGACAAAAGCTTGATTAATAAATACGAATGACATGGATATTTGCGACTAGTAGATCAAAAATTTCATAAGATTGACATTCTATACTTTATCTTTGCTTGGGCTTATTTTGCTCCTACTACTAGATGATCGTTTATTCTTGGTTATTGGAGACAGTTTTAAGGTTAGGTTTGACGGTTGTGAGGTTACCAGGTGTATGCATATGAAACCGGTATTTTTTCAAGAAAAAAACACATTTATTTCAAAAGAATGATAACAAATATTTTATTCAAAGTATGCGCCCTCGCTGGCTATACATTTTGTCCACCTTTCAGGCAATTTATGGATACCTTTCCAAAAAAAGTCTTC
>NC_046666.1:85872575-85902459 GCF_010883055.1 Belonocnema kinseyi | reverse complement strand
ACAATACGCCAATTAGCACAAATGGTAAGTTCCGACAGTGCCTACAAGTGTGCCTAGTGGCCGCTAAATGGCAATACCGGTTTCATATGTATACACCTGGTAAGAGCAGAAAGCCTCTTAACAGGGATTAATCAACATTATACTTGAACCGTAGTGGAAAAATCTTCTGGCTGTCTGATGTCAGATTTGGCCCAGATCTGAGACTGGTCAGCAATCCATAAGATAAAAATTTCTAAGTACCAATCAGCCAAAGTTTTTTTTTTTAACATTTTCGAAAAATTGTCAGGGTGTCCATAATTATACAAAATAAGAAATTAACACTTTCAAAAATCACTTTTTTTCTTATTGTCTTGAGGGTCTAGTCTGGCCCAGATCTGGGACTGGTCGCAATCCATAAAAAAAATATTTAAGTACCAATTAGCTAAAGTTTTTTTTACCATTTTAGAAAGACTGTCATTATACAAAATAAAAAATTAACACTTTTAAACAAAATTATTTTCATATTGTCCTGAGACTATAGTCTGATTCAGATCTGGGCCTGGTCAGCAATGCACAACATAAAAACATTTAAGTGTCAACCAGCCAAAGGGTTTTTGCAACTTTTCGATAATTTGCTAAGATGTCTAAAATTATAAAAAAATAATAAATTAACACTTTTTAAAATAATTTTTTTTTATTTTCTTGGTAGTCTAGCCTGATCTAGATCTGTGACTGGTCCGTAATCCATAACATACAAATTTCTAAGTGTTAACAAGTAAACGTTTTTTGAAATTTTTGAAAAACTTATTTTCCCTTACTTTCTTACCCTTATTTTCCTTATTTTCTTGGCAGTCTACTCTGGCCCATATCTGGGACTGGTCTGCAAACCATTCCATAACAATTTTTAACTGTCAATCAGTTATATGCTTTTAACCCTTTTCGAAAAACGGTCATGGTGTCCAAAATTACAGAAAATAAGAAATTAATACTATTAAAAATCAATTTTCTTCTTATTTTCTTAAAAGTCTTGTCCAGCCTAGATCCGGAACTGCTCAGCAATCCATAACATAAAAATTCCTTAACTTTCAATCAGCTAAATTTTTATCACCCTTTTCGAAAGACTGTCAGAGTATCTAAAATTATACAAAATAAGATGTTAAATAAGATGTTAAAATTGTTTTAACAAAATTTGGAAAAAAATTGCTTAGAAAAAATGTTTGAAAAAAATTGTTTACAAAAATATATATAAACAAAATGTTATTATATCTTACGCTACGGAACCCAACAAAATTAAATTTATTTATATTTATATTTCCGTTAACAGTTAATTTATTTGACATATATATGATGTATAATTATAAAAAATATTTAATTAGGAAATAGAGCTGATAAAATGTTTTTTTTAACTTTTTTGAGTTGTAGCTTATAAGGATGGTATTTTCATTGGCTTTCAATTCTGTTACTATAGAGTAATGGTTTAGGTTCCCGGCTGCTAGGCAATAGATTCAGGTATAGATAAAGGTTCGAAACCCCGTAGCGTTAGAAATTTTATTTGTAATATAATGTGTAAAATGTAATATATGTATTCATTCTAAGCAGAAACAATCAACATTGATAGACAAAATACTGGCAATCAATTATTATTTATTTTTTTGAATACCTTTTTTATTATATCTGTAGAGTACAGCAATAGTGGGTCTTAAATTTAAACAAAAAGTTTGAAAAGTACACTTTTTTAATTATACTGGTGTTCATTACCGTACCAGTACTGCGGAGCGTTAAAAACAAGTAATCGCGCTCCCGCAATCTGTACTGGGCTAGTACTGTACCAGTGGTGTATTTTTGCTTAGGACCATCGGCTGAATAGTGGCTGGCTAGACCGCCTAGCCACAAACAATCCATTGACCCGAAATACCTGCGAAAATGTGGTCTAGTTACATTTTTTAGGAACAAAAAGTGTTATTTTAGCTATCTTTGGGTATTTTTTGATGGTAGAAAAAAATTCTGACCTGATGGGGTCAAACGGCCTCCGGCTTCTGATTCAGTGACCTCAAAAACATAAAACCAAGATGGTTTGGTCAAAAGATCATACAATTTCCTTTTTTGTGTTCCTGTGTTATTATTGCTTATAATTATGCGAGAAGGTGTAGGCTTTAGAAGCCACGACCATGATTCCTTAAAGCAATCATTCTGCGATTTTCGGTCTGCACAGTGAAGGGGTTAAAGTAGAATAAGACAGCTTTTTAAATCACCGATATTTGTTTATTGGAATCAAAGAAGTCCAAGCTGAGTTATTCACACTTGCTCTTCAGCGTACATTAGGCTATCTATTACTCTAAGGCCTTACAATTTACACCATGACTTAGGGACCAATCGTAATGTAATATATGTGAATTTTAACATGAATCAAATCCTTTCGATTGTAGGTACCTTATAATTATGTCCCTAATGCCGATTAGGAGCTAAATGGAAAATCCAATTAGGTGCACTCAGGATCCAATAGGTAAAACATGGCAAGTGCGAATGCATAATACATCAGATCCCAATCAGATCCAATTCGAAAGTCCTTATTTGTCACATAGAAATCAACATGAAAACCGTAAAGAAAACCCGCTTTCATTAATATTAGCACCTTATAAAAACTATGATCTATTAGATTCTTATTTTTAATCAATTAGGCAGTCTTACTATAGCAAGATCGTCATATTCACTTAGAAGAATCTTCAAGCTTACGTTCTAGCATGGTCAAGCTTAATACCTATTTTTTCAGGACATGCTAATAAATTCAGTCCTAGTGTCACCTTCCATTGAAACTTGAAAATTATGATTTTGAGCCTAAATTATAAAAACGTGTATAACTCGTATACTAGAACTGGCCTATAATAGCACTTCTCATTCGAACCCTCACAATTAATGTTAAACTGCTATTTAAAACAATTACAATTGTTAACCTCAAACCTTTTATTTATTTCAATATTAACCATTTTTAGTAAAAAAAATCATTTCTGCAAGATATTATAGATGAGTAAGAGGTATCTTTTGCAGAACTTTTTTACGTGCTTTAACTTATAAATCGACATTTTTTCGTATAGCTTTTGTTATTTCCGAAAAAAGGATAATTAAGAATTTTTTTAATTCTCCTGGCCACGAAAGTTGCTTAACCCATACATAATTTACAGAATCTATAATCTTCGAAAAAACTTGAAACGAACATCAAAAGAAAATGATTATACGTTGAAAATTTTAATCCTAAAATGTGTACGCTCGCTTCACGTTGCAAATTTTACGGGGCAATTTAATTTTGAAAAAAAATATTTTTGTAAAAACCTAAACCCTACCACTTAAATCCTAGATCAATCGATGAAAAATTGAAAATCGATATCCAAGGCGTGGCTTTGCTTGCAAGGTTCAGTAGCATCATTTCTGTCACTTTGTTGATGCGAAAATCGATTAAATAGAAATCTGGATTCCAGTTAGATTATCAGCATCTTTGCGGGCTGATATTTTATTGAGTGATGTTAAGTGATGCACTGTTCAAGCGCACTACACTCGCAGATCATTACATTATTAACTGTGCCACATGAGATCATTTTGCTGCAGCACACAGTTTTCCGCGAGTACGCGAAAATAGCTGTGGGTCCTGATTTTATCCACACTTTTCCCTCTTTCATCATCCTAATTGCTCTGACAATCCTATTTTGGAAAAATCCACCAACTTTTAAGTGGGTTCATGAAGATCATATCCAGATGCCTGCGTATAAAGTGCTTCAGGTATTATGAACAAGAACGTAACTTTTATTGATCTTTCGAAATTAATTAAAATTAATGTGCATTGAAAAAATTCCGAAAACGTTTAAGATACGAACTTAAATACAAAAAATAGGAATTCGAAAATTGATTTTGTTTCATATTTTCTTTTCAATTCAATTATGCTAGCTGATAATTTGAACCTCTACTAGAAATGAAATTTTAAATGTTTATACAAAGATAAGTAGCCTTCCTTCTTTTTATATATTCTTTGTCTTGAAAGACATCTACTCTATATGTTCAATGATCTAGAAATCTTTGTAATTTGTAAGTTGTTATAACGATAAGAAGAATTTAAAACCTAATTTGACAATTCTTTTTGTTGTAAGATGCTATTGTGTTGGGTGTGCGTCAATGCAATTCTTTGGTTATGGCTTGTTTTTCAACGCGTACTTTATTGCATCGTATGGGCAAATTGGAGCTACGTAAGTAGAACAGAATATTATTGAACTGAAGCTTTTCCTTTTAATTTAAGACTTCTTTCTCTATTTGGCTGACTAATTAGAAGTTATCATAATCTATCGTTTTCTTAATTTATTTGTTAATTAATTTACTTTCCGTAGTATAATTTGAGATACGACAGTAAATAATTTGATATCAGGGATGTAAAAAGAATTCAATTTTAAATAAATTAATAAATCCATCAAGAAAATTCTGTATTGTTTTATTTAATTGTCCACTTGCTTCAGGAAACTGAATATCGAGAGTTTATATACCCATGGTGGCAGCGAGTTTGGTCGTCCTATTACCCTCAGACATTACATCCACCGCTATTTTCAGCTGCTTTCATCAGTTGGATCCTAGCCATGGTGATTGCTACATGTATCCTCGGCTGTGCAGTTTCCATTAGACGCATGAGATTATACTTTAATGAAGCTTCGGCTGGAGTTAGGGAGATGAACATGATTTTTAAAGCATACCTCGCTTTATTTCATAATAAGTAAGTAAACATGTCTTCTAGGGTTCATATTTATAAAGCTTATACTAGTCCACAAAGTCAAGTTTTTGAAATGATTAAAATTTTTTCAAATAAAAAAATGGGCTGCATGCTAGTGCAGCGAATATGATTAATAAAATCGCATACATAATTTCGATGCACCTTCTCAGCAAACATGGTTACAGAACAGATCTATAACTTATCTAGAACACAAAAGAACGTTTTCTAGAACAGATTAGTAACAGGTTCCGAACATAAGAGTAACTATTATCATCCCCCACACGCTATAACAATTATGTAAGAGTTCTAGAACGCGGTGCCAGCCGATCTGTTACATTTCTAGAACAATTCTAAAACTACATTACAAATGTTGTATAACAAATCTTTAACAGATTTAGAACGCTGTGACAACCAAACTGTAACCATTCTAGAACTTTGGTACGCTGTATTTTAAAAAATCTAGGACAATTCTATAACAGTTCAGAACAATTCTATAACAGTTCTAGAACTATTATTTATCAAATATGGAACAGTGCTATGTACCCCTCACAGCAATAGGATATCCCGGGATATTCGATTCGATCCTATTTATATCCTGAGTTCTTCCAGGGATAACCCGTCGGAATATCCTGCGAGGCGGAAATTTTGACATCCCCATGGATATATTTTAATCCGGGATAGTGCATACGCAGTGCCGACTTCAAAAATTATACGTCCGAGATATCCACATTAGGGATAATCGCAAGGGTCAGCTCGACCATAGTGTGAGCAAAGTAATCTTTGTTCCTAATTTGTTCTAGAACACACTTGTAACAGGGTTGTAGAAATTCAGTATAACACTGTGACGGCACAGTTCTAAAATAAACTTGAAATAAATATTAAAGAGCGTCTGTGATCAGTTTGTTCTAAAACAATTCCATTGCAACTGTTATAGAACAGTGCTGTCACATAGTTGAAGAACAGTTCTGTCGCAATTTTTTCACATTGTTCTAGAACACTGTTACCTTTTAGTTCTAGAACAGTTCGTTTACCATCATGTAACAACTGCTATAGAACACAGTTCCTTTTTTGATTTGCAACAGCTACAGAACGTGTTTACTGGGTTGTAACTCGTCTGAATGTAACGAAAACCTTATTTTTGTGACAGCTTAAACGGTTTAGCGATAGAAAAAAAAATGTTATTTATTCAAGTGAACTCTAGCTAATTTTAGCAAATTTATAGATAAAGAAACTCAACTTAATTTAAACTAAACGAATATAATGACATTCCTAAGAATTTCAGCGAATTCAACGAAATTTTTATCGATCAAATGGAATTCTCGGAAACTTTAAGTTTTTAGCCGACATTTTTTTCTCGGTATGTGAGGTCTAGTCGTTAGCGATCGAACGCGTTAAACTTAAAGTAGGTGGTTGGAAACCCGTCACAGCGATTTCGATTTTTAAAAGCATTAATATTATTAAAAGCGTGCGACTATATTATATGTAAAGTATTGTAATTTAATAAAATTCTTCGATAGAAATTGCGTAAGGATACGTGTAGTAAGTGGATGACCTTCCAAAGAATCTGGTTGTAGCGAGAATATTTTTTTTTGCTGACACACGAAGTTTTACATCACTGGGATGTGAAATTCACATATAGAGCAGTAGACTTTGTTTTCTTTGATTTAAACTGTAACTAACAGTTCGAATAATTTTACCTCACTGGTAGATAATCGACATCTCATTTTACTTAACTGTCAGGTAATCTTTACTATCTAATTTTATTATTTCTTACTGAAGGACGAATTAAATTATAAAAAATTTGTATTAATATTTGATACTTTTATATCAAATATTACCCTATTTAATTTTACATGAGTAAATGTGAAATTTTAATAAAATGCCGTAATGTCCTCCGCTTACCGAACAAGGTTATGTGAAATTAAACACACAAATATTCTCCGTGTAAGAGTGATGCGACGGTAATATAATTGTACGATCAAACGAACTTACCTGTAAGTGACGTTCGATCCAGATTGTATGAATTCCTTGCTCGAAAGCATTACGTATGTAGTATCTATCCGCCAGGTAGGCTCAACATCATACGTTCAAGTCCTAAGAGAAAGCGACATGTACAAGCTCGCGTCCGAATTCAAGCTTTAATTTTAGAGTAAGCGGAAGCGAGCCCTTCCATTTAATTTTGCCAATAATATTTATAGGGGCAGGGTGAGACCGAGGGGTGTACCACTCAAAAAATCACGAATTATTCCGACAGAAATCAGCACGGAACTTTTAAGAACTCGCGTGAGGCAATGTATGTTATAAAAATCAAAGTAGGAAATCGTCAGCGAAGGCATGTTCGTGAAATCGTTTGACCAAACCGGAAAATTCGTACGCGTCCTATGGTTTTTGATAGAAGTCGTTAAGAATTCGCCGCAGTCCTTATGGACTTTGAATAGGACAGCAGGAAACCATTGGATTTCATGGTAAAAATAGTAGAGAATTCGGGCGCATTCGCTGCTACATCGAAGACTGCATGACATTGGCAAATCTTGGACCTGCACAGTATGTATCGTTATCAGCTGTTGGCCACACAGCAAAAACTTTGTTGTTCTTATTATTCACCGGTAATACTGTTCGTTTGATTCAGTAACTTATGGCGACTTTCATATGAGATGCATAACAAAGTTTTTTATTATTTTATTATTTAGAAATTGAAGTGTCATTGTAATTGAATGCAAAGGATGAGGTACGATTTAAAAAATGATATATTTCTGCTCCACAAATAAAAGTATCAACATAAAATTTGCGAAACTATTGATGAAATGTAATTACTATTTTGTCGAAAGTAGCAAAGTATTTCATGAATAAATAAAAAAACTTAACTGAATAGAATCGTGATAGATAATTTTTTTAAGGAAAAAATTGTCGTGAAATATCTACCATATAACTGGTGAATAATAATGCAACAAATTGTTAAAATAACAGGTCAATAAAAACGATTTGACATATTTGTGAAACTGACTGTAAAAACTGATTGCGTCCGTATTTATATTTTTTTATTCAATAAAAGAGCTTTATGTTTTTGAGAGGGAGAGAGAGAGATTTGTAGTCACCATTTTTATGTAAAGTTAAATATAAACAATTGTTATTATTCAATTTGAAATATCACGAAATAGTCATCCATAATAAAAAATTGCAATTCTTGTTAGAAACAAATTGTTCTTATCTGGAAATACTTTTAATTACTTTGAGAGCGTCTCAGTAACAATGTATAGAAAAGATTAACTATTGGAATTTTTATAGACATTTTTGGTGGACAATTTTTGAATTTTTTGTTTTGCAATTTCGTAAAAGTGGGAATCAAATCAGATAACATACAAGAGACCAGTGCGTTGTTTATCGTCGTAGCTTCCGTGTCACTTTTACTTTCTAATTTTATATTTCTCGAATCATTTCCCAGTTACTTTAATAAAGAGAACACTGACACTTTTAAATGTTGTACTCCTGATTTATTTAACGCTCTAGTGTCAATTTCATTCCATTACAGTTTTCAGAAGTGGGATAAGGAAATGGTGAATCGGTCATTTATTGGAAATACTAAAAGTGATTAGTGCTAAAGTGACGATCAGGCCTATTGACGTAAAACGCACCTAGGGTTTTAAAGTGTATCACTTCCGTGTTTCGTTTCGCAGTGAAATTGAAAAGACGCGAAACTCAGTGATTCCAAGATGGCATCCAATCTTCAAGAGTTTACTGTCCACGAATTGAAAGAGACATTGAGGTCATTGGGACAGCTTACGACTGCGAGTAATGCTGAGCTGATAGCTCGCCTCCTAGAGGGGGATCCTGATTAAACCTGGTGTCAGGAGTTGAGTATGAATGCTGCCTAAGACAAAACCAGCTGAAGCAAGAAGAGAATCTGAGCGTTATCCGAGCTGAGAGAGAAGAGTTAGCTCGTCAATTGGAAAGGGCCAGAAAAGAGCTTGAAGGTCCACGTGAAAATTCCGGGATTACGGAACGATTGGCACGTACAAATTCAGATTCGGCCATATTGCAAAACGAGTCGAAAGAACGCGACAGGGAAGTCATCATATTGGCTGAAATCCGAAGTCAAATCGAAACGTCAAGAAGCAGTGTTCGAGTCTCCACACCAAGTACGAGTACTTTCGGAACTCCCAAAATGAGCATCACAGCCATTGGTGAGCTCCTTTGCACCTTTGATGGAAGTAGTGAGGTGTTCGCAAGCTGGGAAACAGGTGAAACTTTTGAAGTTGACATATGGGCTGGAAGATGATGTAACCAGGGTGCTTATTGGTTCCTAAATGAAGGGTAAGGCCCTAACCTGGTTTCACTTGAAACCAGAACACATGGAGATGACTACAGACCAGCTGCTGAATGAGATTAGAAAGTGGTTCTACCAGCGACCGAATAAGACCTTGCTGAAACAACAACTTGAGGAAAAGGGTCTGGAAGAAAGGAAAATTTTTCAGCGAATAACTTCATGATCAAACGATTCTAGCCAATTGAGTTCCAATTTCTGATGAGAGGATTGACTATTTTATCGAAGGAATTCCAGACTTCACATTGCGAAACCAAGCACGCATCCAGAAGTTCGAAAGCGCTGAGGAACTCCTCGCGGCTTTCAAGAATGTGACACTCAATCACAGGTTGCAGACCAGCGAAAATGAGAAGAATCCTAAGAATACTTTCAAGGAGAGCATAAATGTTTCAAAGGCGAACACAAAAGAGAGCCGTAGTAAAATTCGATGCTACAACTGCAGCAAATGGGGTCACTTGTCTTCAGAATGTGATCAGGAAGTAAGAAAAAAATTAGCCTGCTTGAGAAGTGGCTCTATGGAGCACACTATTAGAGATTGTTCTCAGCGCAATAAGTACCAATTACGTGAGCAGCACTCAGCATCCTACTCCGAAATAGCCAACGTAGACTAGCACCAAGAAGAAGATGACTTTTCAACAACAGTCAATTACAAAATTGATTTTGAAGGCGAGATCTTCAGCATGGACTTCAAGACCAGGCTCGACAGCGGGAGCCCTATTAGTTTTATCAAAAAAAGGTTTGTGAATCCTGCGGCGATGAAGGTAATAAAATCAGATTGTTTAGATTATACGGGAATGAATAATTTGAAATTAAATATTCATGGAATTGTAGACGTAAAGGCAAATATGGGAAAAGGTGCGAGAGATATTCAGTTGTATGTTGTAGATGATAATACTATGAAAGCATCAGTTACATTAGGCCGTGATGCTCTTAGCAAATTTGGATTGAGATTGATCGAGAGCTTCAAAAGTGTTGAGAAAACTACTCGAGAAATCCTTAACATTGAAGTAGAAGCCTTCGCGGCTGAAAATATTGATTGTCTGAACATCAATTCGGATATCTCAAGTGATTGCGAGCGCCTGAAATCGATTTTTCTCGAGAATTATATAAAATCAGGCAGATTTGAAAAAACCGAAAGTCGACAGGGAGTTTGATATAAAATTAAAAGAAGATAAACCATTTCAGTTTCTCCCAACTCGACTTTCGTATTCAGAGAAGTCGAAATTGCGAATCATTCTAGATGATCTGATTCCACAAAAGCGGATTCAAATAAGCGATTCTGAATATGCGTCCCCAATTGTGTTAGTAAAGAAAAAAAATGGGGAACCCAGAACGCGCATAGATTACCGTGCGCTCAATAAGCTGATTATCAAGGATAATTATCCTTTGCCTTGATGTAAGATTTGCTCGACTTACTTAGTGAAAAAAATATTACAGTAGTTTAGACTTAAAGGATGGGTCCCGCCATCTTTCAGTGGCTGAGGATTCGTGAAAATATACCTCTTTTGTCACGCCATTTGGGCACTTCGAATATTTCTGTATGCCGCTTGGTCTAAAAACTGCACTAAGTTGTTTCCAAAAATTTGTAAATATTGTCTTAAAATATTTAATTTCATCTGGTGATATTGTCGTATATATAGATGACATATTGGTCGCCACTGAAACCGTTGAACATCATCTAATAGTTTTGAAAAAAATATTTAAGCTCTTTGTGGGAAATAATTTGGAGATTCGGTTAGATAAGTGCGAGTTTTTGTTTTAAAAAATTGAGTTTATGCATTATGTAATTAGTGAAGAAGGCATCAGGCCTTCAGGAAAATGAATTGCTGTCGTATTTAATTTCCCAGTACCTAGGGACGTAAAGGGAGTGCAGAGCTTTCTAGGTATCGCACAGCACTTCCGTAAATATTTCGAAGGGTTCTCGATCCTAGCCACACCACTGTACGACCTATTACGCAAGGCAGCGAAATTCGTATTTGGAAAGAGGAAAATGTCCGCCTTTAAAATCGTGAAAGAAAAACTGACTGAATCCCCGATCTTAGCACTCTGGTTTTTATTTTTCAAAACGCACTACAGCTGTGGAGAGTCGTTATCATAGCATTGAGCTTGAAATTCTGGCGATTATCTACGCTCTGAGACGGTTTTGTGTGTATTTACATAGAATTCCGTTTAAAATAGTCACTGATTGCAATTCGTGGACACTTGCTCTGAAAAAGAAAGACATAATTCCAAGAATTTTAAGATGGGTTCTGGAACTTTAGAACTTTGATTACAATACCGAGCATCTCTTAGGAACGAAAATGACTCATGTAGATGGGCTTAGTCGATGTCATTGTTTATATGAATTGCGAAATGGGTTCTTTTACCGCAAAATTGATAACAGAGATACACTTTCGTTTTATGTACCTTCTTCTATGGAAAAAAATGTTTTATTTAAGTATCACGATGAACTTAGACGCCAAGGGTTTCGAAAGTGTACGAAACACAGCGCACGAGTTATTGGTTTCCGGAAATGCGTGGAAAAATTTCAGAACACGTAACAAATTACTGTAAATGCATCGCTTTCACACCGACGTCAGGTAAAGTCGAGGGATTAATTCCAGCGATTCCAAAGGGTGATGAGCCTTTTGAGTGCATTCACGCTGACCACATTGATATTTTCGACAATAGAGTAAAAGCAAAAAAACGTATATTAGTTGTCATTCACGCGTTTACTAAATTTATGAGATTGTTCCCGCCAAAATCGACGATGTTGGCTGAAGCGGCCGAATGCTTAAAAAAGTATTTTTCTCAATATCGCAAGCCCAGAGTTTTAACTACAGGCAGAGGTACTGCGTTTACCTCACAAGAATTTCAGGAATTTATGTCCGATTATGAAATTGTATTCCATAGGGTAGCTACAGCGTCACCTCAAGCGAAAGGACAAATTGAAATTATAAATAAAGCTCTAGCGCCTATGTTAGACAAGCTTAGTGATCATGCGACAGGTATGACTTGGCCGAAAGTAATCACAGAAGTCGAATACGCATTGAATAATACAGTACATAGTTCGACGTGCGAGACTCCAAGCAATTTATTGTTTGGTATCAACCAAAGTGGAAAGATCAATGATTATATAAAAGAATTTGTTGATTCTAGTGTAAATACTCAAAGTCGAGACTTAGATACCTTACGTACCAAGGCAGATGTGAACTAACGAAAAGAACAAGAAACTTATGTCAATAACGCGAAAAAGAAACGAAGACACGCTACGGAATATAAAGTCGGTGATTATAAGATGGTACGAAATTTTGATTCAACGAAAGGCGTCTCGCCGAAGCTTATTCCGTGATTTAAAGGTCCTCATGTTTTCATTGAGGTCCTTCGAAATCAAAGATACGTAATGGCCGATGTTGACGGATTTCAAGTTACACAGCGAAAATATCCGCAGCGAGGATATCCAAAGTCTAGTATGTAAATTTTATTATTGCTTTATTTTAAAAAAGGGGGATTAAAATGGGTTTTAATTGTATTTATATCGAATTTCAAAATTGTATTGACTTATATTTATTGTACCATTATTTCATGCGAAGTTTTACTGACTTATATTTATTGTATTTAAATTGCTCGTAAATGTTTATTGACCTTCTTATTGCACATAAATTTCACTTAACTCCGAGGACGGAGAAATTGTCAGGAAAGGCCGAACTGTAAGAAATTTCGCTAATTACAAGTATATTGTATTTATGTGGACAGGGACCCTCGTCGAGCTTTGCCGAATAATGTAAGAGTCGTAGCTTCAGTATCACTTTTACTTTCTAATTTTATATTTCTAGAATCATTTCCCAGTTACTTTAATAAAGAGAACACTGACACTTTTAAACGTTGCACTCCTGATTTATTTAACGCCCTAGAGTCAATTTCATTCCATTACAAAGTGTTAATCTGATCAGCAAAGTGAATAAATCAATTCAAAGCTTTGGCAAATTGGCAGTGAAAAGACTTTTTTTCACTATAAATGCTCAAAGTTTGTATAAGAAAGATTTGCAATAACTATTCTCATACCAAATTAACAAGAAAAAATGGTGAAAAAAATATTTTAAGCGATATGTTTTAATAGGCGATTTTTTCAAATTTGAATTCCTGCAAATTATTTAAGATACCGATATCTTAGATATTTTGGGAAATTATCCATTTTTTCCGGACCAAAGTTTTATATTTACTTATTTCATTTCTTTACAAAATCGATCTCTGCTTTCAGCGCTTTCAGATCACTGCTTTCAGAAATTCTAAATAGTTGCAAAAAATTGTTTATACCAATTTTAAACGTTTTTGTTTTATAAAAATCGTGACTAACAATCACTCTCACAATAATTTACAGCGTTTTGATCAAAATTAAATTTCTTGCAACGAAAATTACAATATTTTGCTATTCTTTAATTAAATTTGTTCATATTAATTGTACCACCCAACAATCAAATTACTTGTATTCTGGGAACACTTGCGCTGATTTAAGGTGATTTTTATTATATGCAAATTGTTCTTAAAGATTCAGCAAAGGCGAATAATACAGTGAACCCTAGAGAATTGACGCCGCCCCATAAATAGGAGAAAAAGGAGCTGTGCGGGGTGAGTGGTGGTCGCTCTGGCGTGAACACACAAAAGCGTTTTCTAAGAAATGGCCGTCTACTTGGGTAATTACCCACAATTCAGCCCCAAAATCGGCGCAGTATCAGAATTTCACTGTATTAAATGACGTATGCAAACAATCAGACTAAAATGTTTAAAATTGCGTCTGAAAAATGAAATCCAGCTTTCTATCTCTAATAAATCCCATATCAATAATTCAGGAGATAAACTTGAGAACTTTTTTCTTAAACTTACATAGACATGCATAACATAAATCTAACTGAAACTCATATTATTTATAAATATTGATAAACCTACATTCGTCTTTCAAAAGTTAATAAGTTACAGACGTTGACCACGACAGACAGACAGACACCGACGTAAAAACTATTTTTTTCTAACTCAGGTGCCCTCAAAACATCGACATTTGATGGAATCCGCGAAAGTCATTTTTCACATTAAACCAATACCTTCTCATTAGGAGGACAATTGCGTCACTCGAGCGTTATACACATTGTCCGACTTCGCGATTCGAAATCACTGCTTGATTCGCTCGGATTCGTCAAACTTTGTTGGACTCAGTACGAATCCGTAGATCGAACGCTCCGCAACTCCGTGAATGTACAGCGTTCGGAACTTCCGATTCCGCAAAAAGGATTCCGGTTTTTTAAAGTTTGTTGGAAAAATTATTTCACCACCCAAAGGATTATTTTCTAATTAAATCAATTTATTGATCCAAACTTCTTTTTAGTACAACCCTTGTAAACTCAAAACCATCTTTTTGAATCGGACGTGAAAATTGACAAATCAATACCGCTAGTTTTTAAGCATGTTTTAACCCATTTACTGATTGTAGTAGGGCTGACGGCATGCATGGGTTTGACAGATGATAAATATAATTCATAATTGCTATTTCTTAATGATGCATTATTTTTTATTTAAGAGAAAATAGCTGACACTACGAAAAGACTTGGTTTTTCCCCTAAATAAAGATAATTGTAATGCTGGCTGCTAACGGCCTGGACCAGAAGTTTTTATCATATTTGGTATGTTTATTTAAAGTCCATTAGGGTATTTTTTAATTTGACTTAAATTTTCTTTTGAAGATGTCTGTGTTCTTTAAACAGAACATAAAGCTAGAAGAGGTACTGTCTTGATTGTTAGATTTTTTAAATTAACTCAACAAGTTTTTCTAAATAATTCAATACAATCGCAACGTCTCACACAGAAAAAAGTGCATTAATCTTTCCTGAATTATTTCAATAGTCGGGGATAAAAGCGAATCTTGAAGAAATGTCATAGATAATGTATAAATTTCAGCATTTAATGTAAAACAAATGTACAAATCTACAAGAGTTCTGCACTTTTCATATTGAACTCCGATTTAAAAATGTTAATAAAATATATGAAGAAATTCATGAAAAAACATTGAAAACTTTTGTAGAAATGGCATTTGAGTTATTGAGAGTTTCTGATCACATAATGATAAGGTTTAGATACATCAATTCTGTTAAATGCATAGCAAAAGTCTCGAAAACTTGATGAAAAATCTCATAAAAATTCGATTTGAGGTATCGAGTGATTGTGAAGTACTTCAATATAAGATCTATAGACCTCAGTTCTATAAAGTGTAGCTGCAAGTCCCTACTGTGCGAAGGTAGCGATATTCCCCGCGTCCAACGCTTCCAGCCAAAGCGTTTGTTTAATGTTTAGCATATTCCTCAATTTTTCTTTACGCCCTACAAATTATTAATGATTCCAAATCATTTTAAATGATTTTAAAAAATTTCAAAAGCGTTTATTTATTATTTTATAATTACAAAATATTTTCAAGTGTTCAAAAGTATTTAACGTATTTCAAAATAATTTAACGGGAAAAAGTGAGTAAAGGAATTTAAAATCTTAGAAAGCAATTTACATGATTTTTAAAAAATCAAAAGAGTTTCAGAATTTGTATGTAATATAAAAATATTTTTAAGTATTTAAACAGACTTACAGGACTTTTAAAGGATTTAAACGGAGTTATTTGTTTTAAAATTTCTTTAAATTTATAAACGAATTTTAAAAGGTTTCAAAATATTGAAAAGAGTTCAAGATATTTTTAACGAATTTAAGAGATTTTAACTCATTTTTATGAATTATTGAGAAATTTCGGTAGAATTGAAATGAGTTTTAAGATAGGAATGGGAAACTTATAGGGTTCGTACCCCGCGGCGAATAAAAATTTTCATAGCGTGCGATTATAAACAGTGTAATGATTGTGTAATAGTAAATAATTGTGTACTTAAAAATGTGAAAAATATTAGAGTATAATAGTACTAATATAATAATGCAAGAGATTAATTTTTGCAGCAAAGAATCTGTTATGATTTTATTGGGTACGGGCATGACCTTCATATTAACCGGATATGTAAGACAGCGCCCGCGGCGACTAAAGCCTGAAATTCCTTGGGGATAAAAATTTGAAATTTACACAAGTTAGAACGTATGCAATTTTTTTAATATAATAAATAAATATATGATTGCTTTGAAAACGTATATAACATTTTTCAAAACGAAACTAAATATTAGAGGAAACTTTTTTGCAAAAAGATTTAGTTGAAAAATTGTCTTTTCATTCCAGCTAATCGCATTCTAGTTTCGCTGTTGGTTATGAACATAACCATAAAAGTTGCCAGTAGAATGTCAACAAGCGGATTGATGATGTATGTTTTAATTAGAACAGGATTTTAAGCTGTAAGTCATTCTATCGATTTTTATCCTAAAACATTGAATAAGGGAAAAAGTTGAGCAGTAATTCATGTGGTAAGGGTGCAAAAGTGAAAGTAAAGGAAATAAGCCAAATTCAGTGCAGCGTTATCAGACTAGAATCGGTTAGTTCTCCCCAACACGACATTAATTTACAAGTGTTTATTAAATAAAAAATATATTTCCTAACATTTTTCTTCATGTTAAACATATTTATAAATTATAAAAGAGATACGGAACACTCACTGTGAAAAATTCAATTAAATATAACGACATGTAGGTTTGCTTAAAATTTTCCTTTTAATAAGTATATTGCTGTTTTGTAAATGTACTATTATAAATACTTAGGGTAACAAAATACCAATCGAATTTTTATCCGGAATTGTGTAATTTGCATACTAGAATATCCATATGTTTAAAATAGAACAAATTAAGAATATGTTTAACATTGAATAATTAATTTTCAATTATTTCAACAAATTTAATTTGGTTAAATGATTTTTCTTTCGAAATTTCGTTTTTTCCTGAAAATTATTACTATTAGGCTAGTGAAACATGTATTAACATTGATTTATTAATTTTCAATTATTTAAACAAATTGAATTTGTTTAAATATTTTTTTCTCAACTTTTCAAAATAATAATTATTGTTATTTCTTCAGTAAAATATTCACCACCATTGTTTAATGAATGTTTCATTGTTTAAACAAATTTCAATTATTCAAATAAATTTGTTTCTAGAATTATTTTTTTTTTTACGAAATTATGTATTACTGTATTATCGATAAGTCACATAAATTTACTTCATATTATTCACCAATCGTTCAAGTAATAAATTTTTACTTATTTTCAACAATCTTAAATTTGTTTAAACAATAATTTTTCACAAAATATACTTCATGAAATTCAAATTAAAATAAAATATACTCCATTAATATTATGGGATAATTAAACTTTCCTACCTCAAAATCTCACAACTTACATTACGTTTACAAAAATAATAAGTCGTATAAATATAATATTACTGACTTAATTAACAAAATAATTTTTTCAGATATCTTAGTATTTCTTTTTCAAAAAAGAAGAGTATTGGAATACTGTATGTGATATTTGTAATCCGATATGCGATCTGTCATTTACAAGAGAAATTCAAAACGCAACTCCGACCAAACCGTTTAATAAACTCGAGCAAACATTTTTCCGTAGCTCGATATTTTATCAGCTTTCCTACAGGTACTCCCGTTATCTAAAGATTATACTCTTACTTTCAGCATTTTCAATTTCATTCATTTTCAATAGCATGTAAACAAGAGGAATTCATCCCTAAGAAATTGCCACTTTTTAGTAACAGATGGCGCCTGGCCATTTCTGTGGCCGTACCCACGAAGGAATAATAAGGAGACATAACTCCGTTTCCACACTTGGCAATAGAAACATTACCGTAAGTGATATGCACATTACAGGGAGATTTGAATTGTTTCTAGCGCGGGTGCGCACTTGTCCTGTCGTATACATGGAAAAGTGAGCGAGTGAGAAAAATTGTCAAATTAACGTAAGTTAGAAAGGTTCTATTCGTTAGTTTTGATGCAGGTGTCAAGTGCCGGGTTGTGGTGCAAGTTACACGCCGAAAAAGGCGAATACACTTCGCTTTTTTAAAGCCCTCACTGTACGCACAATAAACGTCTAATATATTTTATTGTTTTACATAACTGTCATTTAATTTTAATAAAAATGATGTAGAAATTTAACCTTTATTCAATATCTGAGTGCCTGCGGAGAATTTCTCAGAGCTTCTCAGAGCCTTGAGAATCTTTAACATATACTCTGAGATTTCTATCAGTAGGGCGCTTCATTATAATATCACATTATTTGTAATTATCCGTGCTGATTAAATTGTATACCTGCTTATAAATACGCAATTTACCAATTTCTAAACTGAGCCACCTCATAATAACTTTTAATGAAATTATAATATTTTTCATGCTTACGTTTCCAAAAACTTTAAAATTTTCAATCAAGTTATACTAACTGTTCCTTCTCAAAATCTGTTCACACATTTTTCAAACAAGTACCAAAAATACTGTTTATATATTTATTTCGTGTATCTTTCGTATGATGATCCACAAAAGAACAGAACCTCTCTAACTTGCGTCAAGTTGACAAACTTTCTTACTTGCACACTTTTCCATGTACAGAAAGACAACAACTGCGCACCTGCGCACAAAAATTTAAGATCTTCCTGTAATGAGCCTACTACTTATGGTAATGTTTCTATTGCCAGTTTCAAATGGCTACTTATGGCAGTTGGATCTCCATATTATTCCTTCGTGGTCGTACCCAATAGAACTGTTTTCTATAGTTTCGAGACTTCTTCGATATAGACTATTTTTTAATTTTTATAGAAATTTGTTACAAATTTCGTTGCATATTTCAACGCGATGTAAAACAAAAACGATTTCAACTTTCATTAAACTACCCATTGTATCCTTTACTATAGAATTAGTTCTATAAATATTAATGGATATTTTTCTCCGTGCATGTAGTAGTATACTTTGGGTTTCAAGACTTGCATCTTCAAACTACTATCATAAATCTAATTACATCAGGATCACCATAAGAGACACCTTCTTCAAAATGTGCATTTAAAATTCTATCAAAACGTTTGCTTTTACGTCAAACAGATCAAAATCGTTATTCTCACAATAAGATTTACATTGGTTTAAAGGACCCGCATATTGTTTTAGTGTTGCTTCACTTAAAAATGCTAAAATTAAGTCTGTCGATCTTTCAGACATATGTCTACTTAGGAAGGACTGCCTGAAAATCTGCAAGCTATCAGTCGCAGAGATTCTGATCTTCACTCAATATATGAGCTGTACGGTGGAAATGATATTGCTGGATTAGGTTGAAATATAATGGGTTTTCCGGCAATCAAACCCTCAAACAGAGGAAACCAGGGTTAGTTTTTCTAAAAGGGAATTACAATCATTTCATAAGCATTTTCATGTTTTATTTTTGATAATACCTTAAGAATCAAAGAAAAAGGTGAAGAGGCATAAAAGTACAATTTTGACCAATTTACTGTGAATGAATCAATAAATGATGCACCAATTTCAGGACCCCAAGAGATAAATTATTTACATTTTGTATTTTGCTCGGTGGCAAATAAGTGTATAGTCAGTGTTCCAAAATTTTCTACTATGATGTAATAATAAAAATCGTTAAACTTCCATTCCGTATCATTGTTCTTTTTCCTAGACAAACTATCTGCTATCTTATTATTTTTCGAATGAATGTATGAAGCTATCAAAATGATGTTTCTCAATTCTTACCATTACCAAATTTGTCTAGATAATGTACTAAATTTTTTAAATTGTATTCTACCCATTTTTTCACGTAAGAGAATGCAGTCTATCAATTACAAGAATTTTTCTTTTTTATCTTCTGAAAATTATATTGCGTGCTCTTTTGTATTAATTAAGATACCTAAAAATTTGCATATTTGTTTTGATGTAAATTTTGATTTTCTATAATTTACTCTAAAACCCAAGGCTTCCAAAAGTTTGATCGTTTAATTGACATTTATTTCGCACTTTCAAATGAACTTTTTATAAATAAAATATCGTCTAAGTATAGATTACTTATGAAAAACCTAGAGACCTTAAGTATTTAACAACAACTTCCATGTTTTTTTGTAAAAATATATCGTGCTGTGCATAAACCAAAGGGTAAGCAAACAAATTTATAAAAAAATTCCATTAAAATTAAATCTCAAACATTTCCTACGGTCGGCGTGAATCGGTATTAAGAAATAAGCATCTTCTAAGTAAACTGACGATAAATAATAATTAGGAAAAAATAGCTCTATTGCTGTACCTAAATTTTCCATTTTAAATTGCTGTTTGTATACAAACTTGTTAAACTGTTTTAAATTAAAAATAAATTTGTAAGAACCATCTGGTTTCTCAACTAAAACATAAGGTAGGGTGGGGCGAGATGAACATAGGGGGTAAGATGAGTCACTTAATTTTCTCGTAGGTTATTATTTATTTTGTAAATGTTTTTTGTATTATTATCAGGGAAACCATTATTAAACTTCTTTTTTCAAAAATTTTCGCTTAATTTTCAATGAATCTGAAAAAAGGAATGTAACAATTTTAAGACCTGTATTCTGCTATTTTGCATTTGTTTAGAAGGTTCAAGAATCACGCAAAATAACATATTAGATGTCTATCCAGTGGTTATTTAGATAGCTTATTTATTAGATCTTAAGTATTCAACAGATTTAAATACAGTTGTAAAACGAAAGTAAGTGAAACTTTGATTTGACTAAAAAGTGTCATATGGGGCGGAATGAGCCACTGCTCTGGGGCGGAACGAGCCCCCTCTTCCTGTGCATTAACCGAACTTCTTCGCGTAGCAGTCAGTAGGCAAGGATGCAATATTTCATATTATCAGATTGTGCGGGGTGTTAATTATGGTGAAAAGGTATCAAACTAATCTTGTCGATAAAAATGCTCAGAAAAAGTATGACAGCAGCATTCTTATAGGTATGATAAAATAATATGAGTTTCTGTGAACCAGAAGAGAGAGCACTGTTTTTTTTAAATAACTTCGTTTGAAAACTCATAAAATGCTATAAAAATAAGAAAAACATTGTTGTGGTTTAAAAATACAGCCGACATTAAAAAAAAGGTTTATTACGCCGATATATATATGTACTCATTTCTGTAATACAATTATTAAAAGATATGTGGATATAAATCGTTTTTCTATTTACTCTCGGCAGTGTTAGTTACGGTAGAAGTTAGGATTAAATATTGCATCATTTTGAAGTTAAATAATTTAAATTTTGAGTTCAATTTTAGAAAGATATGTGTAAGATATGTTTTCATTTTAAAATACTCTAACTTATTTAATCCTTATTTAAAAGCTTATCTATAGCTATCTGGAAATTTTCAAATTAAATATTATTTTTTAATTGTTCGTGCGTTTCAAATCTGTTATCTTGACCTATTTATTTTGTAACTGAAATTTGATATCCTGTTAAACGATTTAACACAAATCTTTCATAAGTAATTGTCTCCCATATATTTATAAATTATTTTAATCTACCAAAAAATGAACCTACATTATTTAATTGATCTTCTTCTGTTTCTGTTCTGTTGTGGTCTTTGGTTCGGTGCTTGAGCGTTGTAGTTTATAAACTGCTGTTTGTTTCTGATAAATGGCTTTTGTTTCTGTCGTCTTCCTGTAGATGTAAATCCTGTTGATCCCGGACGACGTGAGAACGGGAGCCTTGTGTTTAAAGGTTGCTTTCCCTGTTTCTGATTATTTACACCTGCTTTATTAGGAGGCTGTACCTTCATGGATTCCGTTAATTTATTAAATAAATGCCTTTGCATCTTTTAATTTTTCTTGTAAATTTTCACCACATAAAAATTCACTATTTTTGTATCCTTTAAGATTGTTACGGTTTCTATTGTTAAACCCGGTTTAATAAAGGCTTTCCTTGATTTTTATTTTTTGAAAATCATGCATGCCAGCAATCTTGCTGTATCGCTTAAGTACCATACTCTAGTAATGTTTCAAGTTCCATTTCCTCCGTACCTTCATAAAGTGATCTCCAATCTGACAAGAATTGTGAAATGATTATTGATCTGTGTTATAAGGATAGCATGAGTCACATACATAAAAAAATTTCTCTAGTCATGCAACTAGAACGCACAATATCTTTATAGCAAAATGCGCACCTTTTTGTTTTTATCCGTCTTACCATGTAGTCAGCACAGATTTTTGCACAAATTGTTTTTGTCTCGTCTAACCAAGCAGTTGGCACCGACCTATATATCGATGGTCGGTAAGAAGATCAGCACCGCTCAAAAAGATTTTCGAAGTCTAACACGGCTCAAGCCGGCAAACGAAGACTAGCACCGTTCATAAAGCCCAGCGAAAAATAGCAGTACTCGCCGATGGCTGACGAAAAGAAGCACAACTCGCCGAGCGGTAATGAAGCATAACACAACTCACTAACGCGGACGAAAAGTAACTAATATATCACTGACGAAGAGTAGCATTACTTAAAAAACGCTGCGACACTTAGTTTTAAAAGTTGCAAAAGGGTTGGACAGGTGTTTAGGGGTTTAATTTACGAGATGTTTATCTGTAAATTAATGCAAACTAAATTTTTTCGGACAAAAATATATCTTTAAGATGTATTTCAGACTAAATTTAACATCAAACTTAGTTTTGCTGCAACAAAACGTTCAAATAATACCTTTTAATGTTTTGTTATTCAAATCAAATACTCATCAAATTGACAAAGTTTTTAAATAACGTACAGACTCTTATTTGAAATTATTGGTATTGATAATAGACTTTGACAATACCTTATTACGTGAATTTGGATTAATTAATTTCATAAGCAACAGCGAGTCATGCTACTCTTCATCAGCGCTTGACTTTTCGTGCTATTTTCCATCAAGTTTTTGCAAATGGTGTTACGCTTCACCAGTACTTTGCGAGTGGTGCTAGTTTTCGCTAGCGCTCTACAGGGCGTGCTTTGCTTCGTGAGCACTGAATAAACTGCCTACGAACGGTGCTACTTTTCGTTGACGTTTTGAGAGTCGTGTTAATCTTCGCAAATACCCGCGAGTAGTGCTTAGCTTCGCGAGTGCTCGAAGATTGGTGCTACTCTCCTTTAAAGAATTTTGAAACGTGCTACACTTCGCTAGGAGCGTCGAACGGTGTTTGTGTTCGTCAAGCGCTGATAGGTGTTAGTCTTTGTACGGACCATCGATATGATGTCTTTTTCTTGATATGCAGCAAGCACAAGCCTGTTATTTCGCCTTTGTTTCACCATTCATTTTAACACGACGTGTCAGATTATCGAAGCCTTACAACGTTCTCGCGATCGACCGTAACATACGACATGTGTTCAAAAAGTAATGTGACTTTTCAATTTTCGCGGGCTACGTACATTCAAGTTTTAAATTTTTTGTTTTGTTGTGTTGGTGCACTCATCACGATCATATGTTTACAGTTTTTACTATATAGCTCATGTTGTTTTTCTGGCAGAGGCGTAAAAGGTTAGAAGGGTTTGGTGTGCTCGGCGATTTTCTTCTTTCGAAAAAAGTGGAGCAAAGAGTTTGCATTATATTTTGTGTGAAAAATGGAATCTAGTGCTCTAAAACTCTTGAAATGTTGACAGCTGCATACGGTGAGTCTACTCTGAGTAAGAAAAATGTGTATAAGTAATACAGGCTGTTCCAAGAAGGCCGAGAGGATGCCGAAGCCGAACCTCGCCCTGGACGTCCCAGCACGTCAACAACCGATGAAAACGTTCAAGCAGTGGAAGAAATGGTGTTGAAAAATCGCCGAATTACCATCAGAGAATTTGCTGAAGTGATTATCAGAAGTTCTTCGATGATTGGAAAAAGCGTTGGCACAAGTGTATTCTATCTGAGGGAGATTACTTTGAAGGGGACAACATAAATATTGAGGAATAAATGAATATTTTTGAGAAAACCATAAAGTCACCTTATTTTTTGAACACACCTCGTATACGCAGTATAAGTGATTTTTACTTACGATTTGTAACCAATTTTCATCCGTCTCCTCTACTCCTACTTCCTCGATTTGATTATCTTTATTCTCATTGTCCTTCTCTGACGACGAGGATGTTGCTACCAAAGCTTTGTTCTCTTCGTCATTTAAATCGACTTTCTTCGTCGGATTATGTAAAGCAAACGCCACTTGCTGTAACATTTCTAATTCTTTCTTTTCTTCAATCTTTTTCTAACTTTTCGTCATCAGACTTGTTCTTTCTCTTGGACATTTCATTGAATTCCGACTAAACCCAATTAAACTTTCAGAATTTGCGAAATTCTCTCAAAAACTTTCTGTGACGTGATGTCGCCTCGCCCACACGGAAAAAAATGAAGCTTGAAGCCGGGCGCGTGCCGGTAAAGGTTGCTTTCTCTTGGGACTTGAAAATTATCCCAATGTAGCCCGAAATAGCCCCCAAGTGATCCGCAATCAACTTTATATAAGTGATTTTGTTTTCGTCTTAATTCGTTCAAATTTGTGCAGCTAATTTCAACTGATAAAAACTATTCCCCGTTAAGCGAACACCATGGCGGGCCAGCGAAACGTTTTGCTGGCCCTGCTAGTGGTTTTTTGAAAAATCAGGTACTTCCGGTGATACACAAGCTCTAATTTAAGTTGTACCAATTTGAAAAAATTCTGCACTCAATATTTGTCCGAAAAACAGTTAGATTTTCGTGAGTGGCGGAGCCAGTGAAATGATCCTGAAGTTGGGCCTACATAGCAGGGATATACTACGCATGAGATGTTGAGGAACGAGGACGCAATATAATTATCATTTTGTATTCGTCACGTACCGGGCGGCCTGAGTTATTTAGAGTAGTTGGCAATCGCTAACTCGACTCTCCCTTTTTAATTTTTTCCTCAAAATATTAACACTTTTCTTTTTAATTGATGAATTTTCTCATTATACTTATTTATAATTATAAAATAAAATCATAATATACAATTTTCGAGTTGAATTTTGAAATGTTGTCTTTTTAGGCGTATCCGTAGATTTCGAGTTATTATGTTTTAGGTTGTTAACTATGAAAATAAAAAATTCTACTTCTAAATTTTAATCGGAAAGCTTAACAAAGGACCCTTGAGAGTCGGCTACTCTATTGAGATAGCCTCTGCTTGTTATTTATTATCGAATTCTTATTTCAATTTCAGCCTCTCTGCTAATTATTTATGATCGTATTTTTATTTCAATTCCGGAAAGGATATTTTAAAGCCTCCAAAACATTTAAACGAGCTACCTGGACCTTTAAATATCAGAGGTCGGAACCTTTAATTATTAAAGGATCCAAGAACCTCAATGGTCCAGCAAGGGTCAGGTCTGGACCCCAACCCGTAAGAACTTAAAGCGAACGGGTCCAGGCCAGGACCCTTATTAATTAAAAAGGTTCGGGTCCGTACACGGACCCTTTAGAATTTAAAAGTTATGGGTCCGGACCCGGACCCTTAAGAATTTAAAAGGATCGGGTCCGGACCTGCACCCTTAATAAATAACAGGGTACGGCTCCGGACCCGAACCCTTAAGGAACCTTTTAATGCTGGGCCCAACCTTAAGGTTTCTAGCATAACATTTTAAAAATTTACCAATTGGTGGACAACCTGATGAGAAAGAATAAAGATAAACACAAATTTGGGATAAAAAATGAACAATTTCGCAAGTTGAAAATTTGATTAATTATTAATAATTATTAATCAAATCGTGTTTGTGAATTTTCTAAATATATGTATTTCAAGGAAGCTTTTTGGTTGGATCCGATGTTAAAAGGTTCTTTAGGGGTTCAGGTTTGCACCCGTACCCGTAATATCTTAAAGGGTATGGTTCCGGGCCCGGACCTTATAAAATTTAAAAGGTTCAGGTTTGGACCTCGACCCTTAGGAACTTAAAGGCTACAGTTCCGGACTCAAGCCCTGTAAATTCTGAATGGTCCGGGTTCGGACCCGTACCCTTAACAAATTAAAGGGTACGAGTCCCGAACCGGACACTTTAGAATTTAAAAGATTCAGGTCCCAACCTCGACCCTTATGAACTTAAAGTGTACGGGTCCAGACCCGTACCCTAAAAAATTCCAAAGGTCCAGGTTCGGACACGCGCGCATAATAAATTAAAGGGTCCAAGATGGACCCGGATCCTTAAGGAACCCTTTAAACTTCAGTCCAAGGAAAAGGATTCCGATCACTGTTAAATATATTTACCCGAGTGCCCGCGGAGAATTTTTTAGAGTTTTTCAGAGCCTTGAGAATCTTTAGCATATACATTGTTGCTGAGACTCGAGGAAAAACGGAAAAAAATAAGTAAATGGAATTAATGACGTTAACCCTTTAAAAAATTAATTTTCATTCATTAAATTTATTAATTTAGAGTGATAATTACTTAAGGCGAATCGTAACATATAGTCTTATATACAATATTGCATCTAGAAAAACGAACCATACATTTTTCATAGATGCTTTTATCGCTTCTTTAAGTTTCTTTATAAATACTTTATTTTATTATACTTTTTAAGTGAAGAACGCATACAAGTTTCATGTTATCAAGAAAATGCATTTTTATATTTTTATATTTAAACTGAGAATATTTCCTTATCGTTAAAATGATCTTCGCAGCAATGTTCTAGCCCGAGTATAAATGCTTCGACTAGAATTCAACTTGGTTATGTCTTTAGTTCGTCTTCAAGACATCGATGCCTGGCTGCGTCTCAAAAACTGAGTCGAGACATAGGCCTTCGTCTTACTTTTATGAACATGACAGGTAAAACGGCCTTTACTTGTCTTAAGTCGAGCTTTGTCTTGGCTGAGGTTATTAAACCTTTTTTGGCTGATAGATAAGAATAAAATTGATGAAATACGCCGTTAGAAATACGTAAAAACAAACTACATTTTCGGTATCATCGTCAAACAAGTATAATACAAATAACAATCCGTAAATAAGTTGATTTATATATATATATTCGGTTTGGTTTTGATTCTTCTAGAATCAAACCGAAGGGCCTATGACAAAGCCACCGAACGCGTTACAAAAATAAATAGGCAGTCGCGGACATTTGTCCAGGGGTCGTCCCGAAGGAAACAACCCCAAGCGGAGGTGTGAAAACCGTGCCGAAAGCTGGATGGCACTTGGGTGAGGTGTCTAGAACGGTGACTCTGGGATACCGGGCGACCTCTCAGAGTACGCAGCCTTATCCTTGCGTGCGGGTCTCTACAAGGATGGACGAACCCCTTTCCCTAGCTTCTCGTGGGAACAACAATGACAACACCAAACATAGTTGTAGTAAGTGCGGTTCAAAACAACAGAACGCGCAGGGCTCCCGACAATGGGTCGTCCAACAATGCCGAACAATCTAGAGCTGGGGGAGCCAATGAAAATGGATTCAATGCGATGGATTGGCGGGATCTCGCGACATTTGGGTGGACGGAGCGACTGAATCACGACTTGCCATAGTGCTACGATGCGAGTGTGGCCCCTGAACGGGGGTACATGGCACGGCTGCATGCTCTGTGGTGCGGGAAACACCCGGAGCTATCGCACATTTCGCAGCAACGTCTGCGAAACCATGCTGAACTACTCCGTAAAAGGGGCTATGTAAGCGGAACGCCTACTCTACCACAGCTAGAACAAGCCGGCAACAGAGAAAGAGAGGCGACAATAAGCCCAACCGCCGGCAGGCATCCAATAGATGAAGAGCGATGCATTACGACCCGGAGAAACATCAACACCAACGTTTCTCTCAAGCCTAAAGATCTGGCTGAAATGGATGACGAGCTTCGTGGACATTTTGCCGGAGAATCCGACCTCTGGGCTATCAATTATTGTGTGTATAATGCAGCGAGAGCTTTGGCCGATGCGAACCGTAAAACAAAACCAACGGTTGATCATAAGACCAAAAGACGAATGCATCAACTTGCCATAAAGATAGGCTGGGCAAGACAGTCTGCGGCCCGCATTCAGTGTGTGATTGACTACATCACATCTGGCAGGAATTTTACTGCCAAGATACGAAAGTTCGTGCGCGAACTCCGGACCCGTTATCACAAACTTAACAAGTCAAAGCTGCTAACCATAAGGCAGCATATAGTTAAGAGAATACGGATACTATCTGACGCTAAGAGAAGTCTAGAGCGGAGGGAGAGGTGGTTCAGAGAAAATCAACAGTTTCTCTCTGACCCATTTCGAATCTTCCAAGACCCTGCAGTTACTGTCGAACATCCACCCAAACCAGAGAAGGTCGAAGTATTTTGGAGAGAAGTCTACGAAGTGCAGCATAGACTGGACGAAGACTCAGAAAATATAAATAGCTTCAAGGAGGTATGTGTTGCCCTAATAACACCTGATAAAGAATGACCACCCATCACTACCGAGGAGGTGAAAAAAAGTATTAAGAAGGATGAAGAATTATTTCGCACCGGGACCAGATTGTATCAAAACCTTCTGGTGGAAGAAGTTTTCTTCAAGCCATCAGAATTTGGCCCGTATTTTTACCTCATATTTTAAGTCGGAAGAGCTGATTCCAGAGTGATTGGTGGAAGGGCGCACAATACTCCTGCCGAAAATAGGCAACTTAGCTGACCCGAAGAATTACAGGCCAATAACTTGTCTGAACACACTTTATAAGATATTCACAGCTATCCGAAATGATAGAATTGTTCGGGCAATTGAACCTGTGTGGCAAGAAATGTATGAACAACGAGGCTCAAGGAGAGGCGTAGCCGGATGTCGGGAGAACCTGCTCATTGATAGATGTGTCTGCAAAGATGAAGCATTCTACCAGCGTGACCTATCGATGGCCTGGATTGATTATTGGAAAGCTTTCGATTCGACCTACCAGAGACTTATCATCTGTCTTTCGGAAATCTTAAAGGTTCATCCGCAAATAGTTGGGTGCATAGAGAGATCGATGCGGCTTTGGAAAACCAGATTTACCATCTCATCTGGAAAAAATCGTGTGACAACTAACAAGATCACCTTTCAGAGAGATGTCTTTCAGGGCGACACCATGAGCCAACTCCTCTTTTGCCTTACATTATTGCCACTATCTTTAGCACTTCGCCATTCCGATGGGTACTTGTGCGGCAAACCAGCAGATCGAAAGTACAAGGTCACTCATGTCTGGTACGGAGGGTTTCATCTTTGCATGCCAAGACGGTGTCATTTCCACCTTAACATACCGTCGGCACATTTTGAGCCAAGATATTCTCGATGATAGCTGCAGGGCGTACCATGCACACCCCGAGCATTTAGCTCACATACTATCTAGTGGTCTAACCCACGCGGGAACGACCTACATTCAAAGGCACAATGCGGCACTAAGAATGCTTTATTAATATCTCTGTCACTCTTCTGGCATTAACCTTAATATCGCTCCTCTAAATGCTCCTAGGGAAATTGAGTCAATTGTCGAGAATGGGAAGTGCCGCATATACTGGAACTTAATAATCTCGACAACTGTTTCTGTTGTTCACTCGAGGCCTGACATGGTACTTTTTGACTTCGAGAATCGAACCATGTTCGTGATCGAATTTTCGGCAGCAGCTGACAAAAACATCATAAGCAAGGAGAATGAAAAGAAAGAGATGTATCGATACCTTATAAGGGAGTTGCAACGATTGTATCCGGAATATTCTGTTAAACTAACTGTTTTTACCATCGGCGCTCTTGGAGGTGCCAAGCTTTCACTTGCTAATGGCCTAAAAAACATCCATGCGTGTCAAAAATATGCTAAAATACTTGCGGGAAAAATGCAGAAGGCGGTTGTCCTTGGGTCGCTCCGTGTTCTGAGTTTGCACGAGGCTTTTGCTGGATCGTCGTATTGATTCCTTTACAGACTGTAACCACCTATCTCACGGTCGTGAGACGTGGTTGTGGGTGAAATTTTACCGCGATTT
>NC_046666.1:85868786-85872475 GCF_010883055.1 Belonocnema kinseyi | reverse complement strand
GGAAACGAGTCAGGAACCCCTCACTGTTTACATTTCTATCCCCCCGAAATCAGTCCAAGGCCATTTGAAGGGAACTCCCGATACTCGACTGAAAGCGAGAGTTTGGTGTGCATGAGATTTCAAGAGAATCCATACAAATTTGAGCCCAATAAAGAATATGCAAACTAATTAAAGTAAATTACAGTTATTTGATGTAGATTAATTTAGAGAATTTAAGACAATTGAAGTTAATTTCCGTAGATAATAGAGAATTCGCGTGAATTCCAGAAAATTTAGAGCATTTTGCCTTAACTAATCATAAGCAATCAGATTGTCGACATTAAGGAAAGAGATGGTTACTATATAGCGAATTAGGAGTGGGGGAATTGAATAAATTTTTAGAATTTTTAGTGTATTAAGAAAGGAAGATAGTGATCCATATTGTATTAAAAACGTAACTATATAGCCTAGTCTGAAACTTATGTTAGTAATAGCCGTTTGTGAAGAAAATCGAACTGAAGAAAGCTTCTAGTATAGGGGGATAAAACACCAAATTTTCTTATTTTGCTTTTTCTTTCAATTTTATACACTAATATAAAAAAAGAAAATGTCCCCAGGTGAAAGAAAGTATAAACTATATTTAATTTTGACGCTTAGTTAAGTAGCAAATTTCATTTGGTATCACAATTTTACATTCCTTCAGTTTCGAATCAAGCCGAGCCTGAAGGAAATGGTGCTCAAATAAAAACGAAAATTTAAATAAGCACAAAAAACTTCTTTAAAAACGATATATTGGACGTGCCGCGAGGAAAGTGACCTTAGGTTTAACAGCCGAATTTTGCAGTAGAAGCAGGGGCGTCGGCCGTGTGGGCTGGGTAGGCTTGAGCCCACCCATCAAATGACTAAATCTAATAATAAAATAAACCTAATATTTGTCGCAAATTTATATTTTCGAACATATATTCGGTGAGCCCACTCATGAAAAAAATCATTCCGACGCCCCTGAGTAGAAGCAATTGAAGACACGGTCGAAGGCAGCCACTCAGAGAGCAGAAACAATGTCCGGAATTCATCTCCTTCATTTATAACTACAGTTTCTAGCTTTCCGTTTAGCGAGTCTGTTGAGCTTTTGTGTCAAACGGACACAGACGGAAAGATGTGTCAAAAGTAGTGGGGCTGGATTTCTCGGCCTTCCGCACCCGCCGAAATAGGCGATTCACCCCTCACTTTGCAGATTATTAACAATTCCAACTTTGCGAATAAAATTTGTATTCTTTTATAAAATGAAAGAGCGAGTTTGAAACTATCAATAGCATACAAAATCTGAAAATCGATTTTTGTAACCCTAAGTTTCCTTTCCACGCGGCACGTCACACATGTTATTTCAGTAACATGATTTTTCAGTTTAGTTGACCAGTATTTTTACGTAACATTAGGTTGAGAAGATTAGCCTGTCTTTTTTACGAGTGTTGATACATTTTTCATATCAAAATCTAATTTAATTACCATGTAATGAATCGATTTTCAAACAAATATTAGGCTGCGGGAGGCAACGGAAACTTTTGAGAGAACGACCATATTGGATGAAACCGAGATGACTTCAACTTGCGATGATTGTCGATCAGTGATATCAACTGATGAAAAAAATTATTTATCTCGACGAGATGTATATCCTATATCCAATGGAACAGATTGGTACAGTATGACGGATGAGAGAAAAAATTCTTTAAAATCCATGCGCACATCGAAGACTATCACTGGAGAATTCCCTGAAGGTTAAAAAAAATATTCTATTTTTAAAGAAAGCTTAATAAGCTTTAAACAATTCTTCGTCTGCTGGGAAAACGAAAGAGTATTTGGCGCTTTTTAAAGTGAACTCAAGCAACTTATTCACTTAAACAAATTGCGTGTTTAATTTTTAAAGAATTGAAATGAAATGAGTTCCGTGCCGCTTAAGACTAAACTTGTTATTGCCTGAACTAATTGCGACAGGAATCTGGTAGTTTGGTTGGTATCTGTAACTTTAAAGAAATCCTTAGCGCCTGCATTTTGCCAATGTTAACATTAGGGTTCTCCCTGATCACTGTTTGACTAAATGTTAAAATTTTTCATTTTGTCAGAAAGATTTTTTAAGGGACGCTGCTTGATATTTGAAGAAGAATATATATAATTTCTTCTTATAATAATATTGTCAGAACTCTCATGCATACTGTTTCTTTAAAATTGTTCAGATCATGTTTTCACTTGTCAGATTCAAAACAATTTGTTGGCACTCATCCTGATATTAGATTTCAATACTACTGATAAAATTATCCTCTGACCTTACTTTGCTTTATGTCTCTTCTATATTTCATTCTATAATAGTTTTAACGATTACTCAGTTACGTTATGCGAAGAAGGAATTAATTTTGGGTGAAGTCGAATCTGAAAATATATTATTTCTATTTAGCATTCGTACGCACATTATCTATCAGAAATTTCCAGAAATTTCAAATAATATTTCGACTTTTTAAATTTTTTTCTTGACAAAAGCAAAAAAAAATCGAAAAACCGCGTGCGATTTCCCTTCACAAACTTAAAATAATATTTTGCGTTGGAATTTGAAAAATATTAGCTTCTGAAACCTCCTGACCCCGAAATCTTGGCGTGCGCGAACTTGCACGCCGAATATAACGTCTTAGAGGATCATTTTCGAGAAAAAATTATTTCCTTAACAATTAATATTCGTCAATTACGTGACAAAATATTATTTAGATTTTGCCAAGAAAAAAGACAAGGCCGTTTATCGACTTTGACTTTCTCTGAAACGGTTCCCCATGCGTCCAAGTTCGCTTCAATTAAAAATTTGAAGTCTGAAGGTTCGAGAAGCAAATATTCTTCAATTCTCATCGCAAAATAATATTTAAATTGTACCAAGAAAATAATTACGGCAGTTTTTCGACTTTGACTTAATTGAGCACGTCATATCCAGCGTCCAAGTTCACGTCCTCTAACATGTTGAATTCAGGAGGCTACAGAAGCAGGTATTCTTCAAGACCTATCGCAAAATTAAAATTTTGTGAAGGGGAAAAAATTAATAATATTAAATTGTCCCAAAATATTATTTAAATATTTTTAAGGACAAAGCCACGGTCGTTTTTCAACTTCGCTTTCGTCAACGTCATCTCCAGCGTTCAAGTTCTTCTTCCATAAAGGGTCGACTTCATGACGTGTTGCAAGCCAATATTCTTTAATTTTCGTTGAAAAATATTCTTTGAATTTTGTCAAGAAATTTTGCTTAACACCCATTCATTTTGTCATAAAATTTAGGTTGGTAACAATGAGTTGAATTAATTTCTTGGCGCATGCGCTCTGGAAATATTCACATTTTCTTACTTCCTAACCGCCTTTTGAGATTTCCCTACATTGTTTTAAAAATTCCCACTTTGCTTAAAAGATTTATTTATTATGTAGTGTGGTACTCAAAGAAGCCCGAATAAAAATACTTCGACTTGAGTTCGACTTGAGCATGTCTTAGTTTTGAGACGGAGTCAGACTCTAATTTATATCTTGGGTACAAGTTTTTATGCCTTGAAGACATAAATTTATCTCTTGAGTCTATTTTTATGACTCCAACACGTGCGGTTTATGACTTAAAGCGTATACCTGCCCTAACAGAAAGGGTAATTCTAATAGTCATAAGAGCTAATCTTTGTTAATGGTTAAACAAT
>NC_046666.1:85867570-85868686 GCF_010883055.1 Belonocnema kinseyi | reverse complement strand
GACTTATCATCTGTCTTTTGGAAATCTTAAAGGTTCATCCGCAAATAGTTGGGTGCATAGAGAGATTTATGCCGCTTTGGAAAACCAGATTTACTATCTCATATGGCAAAAATCGTGTGACAACTAACAAGGTCACGTTTCTGAGAGGTGTCTTTCAGGGCGCCACCATGAGCCCACTCCTCTTTTGCCATACATTATTGCCACTATCTCTAGCACTTCGCCATTCCGACGCGTACTTGTGCGGCAAACCTGCAACTGCAAAAAGCAACTGCATCTAGCTATGGGGATTGTCGAACGATATACTAAGGAAATTGGAATGGAATTTGGGTTAGACAAATGTGCCAAGGTTTAATTGAAGCGAGGAAAATTTAATGGCATCCCTGAAGATCCTGAACTCGTTGATAGAAGCGCCATACGACACCTTTGCGCTGGAGAGACTTATACATACCTGGGCGTGCCACAGAGCCGCATTCAGGATGTGACATTTATAAAGGATACTCTCCGAAGCAGATACAAACGTCTCATCCCACAGATTTGGTCTTCCGAATTGTCGGCGAGAAACAAAGTATCTGCAACGAACATGCTTGCCGTCCCGGTACTACTCTATTCATTTGGAGTAGTTTCATAGACGAAGAACGAGCACAGATCTCTTGATATCGGGACAAGAAAGGTTATGCACATAAACAAAAGCATGCATCTTAAGTCTTCCTTTCCGCGACTGTACATCTCACGCCGTCAAGGGGGTCGCGGAATATTGAGTCTTGAATGTCTTCACAACAGGATTATTCTGGGTACAGCACATAGAGTTGCAAATGGAAGAGAACCTCTTCTTAAAATGGTCAGGAATCACGAAGAAGTGGGCAAAGGATCATTTCTGTACAAAGCAGCGGAGGAGAATGCTGAAACACTTGGACTTGACTTCAGTATTAGGGGTGAGCAAAATGCATTAATTCTACTCTATCTCGAGCACTCACTCCTGAAGGCCCGGATTAAGAAAGCACAAGAGAAAAACATTTTCGTGAACAGCTCCTCGATAAGAGGATGCACGGTATCTTCCACAGAAATGTGAAGGATCAGTCAATGTCTTGTGAGCTAACGTTTGCTTTCTTTAAATCG
>NC_046666.1:85863255-85867470 GCF_010883055.1 Belonocnema kinseyi | reverse complement strand
AAAAAATAGGGATTTATATTTACCTTTAAGTTATCTTCATTCCAGGTTAGTAAATTAAATAAATTTTATTATTTATTTTTAAAGCACATTATATTATAACACAGTTATAAGAAAGCTGTATTTAACTCTAAAGACTACATTTTGGTAAGATAGAAACAAAATTACTTTTTTGTCCATTTTTCAAACGAAAAAAGAGACAGAGGACCAATTAACCGAGAAACATAAAGCAATGTCATGTCACAAGTTTGGTAATGAGGGTTTTAAGAAGAAGGGAAGGAAAAAATAAAAAATGATTGGTAAACATGAAAAAATAGTTATTTAGACTATTCATAAATTATTAACTATGAATAAAAAGTTATAATATTATTATTAAGCTGAAAATTATAAAAAATTCATAAATTTGAAAAAAAAATTAGAAGATTATCAGTTGGATTTGTATTAGAAATGGATAGTTGTACATGCAAAGAAAAATGGTAAAATTGGTTAAATTAAAGTTGGATCTGGTAATACAAAATTAGTTAAATTAGTTAATTTAAAATTAAACTATGACAAGCTACTAGGTTCAGAAGTTCTACAGAACGTTTTGGACCTTCCACGAATTTTTGTTTGTTAAGTGTTACGGTTTTTTCCCCCAAAAGTTTTCCCAAATGCGGTGAATATCATTATTGACTTCATTCAACATCTCCTAAGCGATATTCATGCGATGGATCTTTTGATCAAAATTAAGCAGTTTTGGAACAAATTTCGCTGACACACGTCTCATGCCCAAAACGTCCGAAAGGTAGCATGGCATGAGCCAACCGATATGCCAACATCTTCAGCAACTTCTCTGATGGTAATTCGGCGATTCTTCAACACCATTTCTTCCACTGCTTGGACGTTTTCATCTGTTGTTGACGTGCTGGGACGTCCAGGGCGAGGATCGTCTTCGACATCCTCTCGGACTTTTTGGAACAGCTTGTACCACTTATACACATTTTTCTTACTCAGATTAGACTCACCGTATGCAACTATCAACATTTTCAGAGTTTTAGAGCACTGGATTCCATTTTTCACACAAAATTTATTGCGAACTCTTTGCTCCATTTTTTGGAAAGAAGAAAATCGCCGAGCACACCAAACCCTTCTAACCTTGTACGCCTCTGCCAGAAAAACAACACGAGCTATATAGTCAAAACTGTGAACAAATGATCGCGACGAGTGTACCAACACAACAAAACAAAAAATTTAAAACTTGAATGTACGCACACCAAGAAAATTGAAAAGTCACCTTACTTTTTGAACACACTTCGTATATCTTATTTGTTGATATCAACGAGAGACTAAGGTTGAATTCGATATTGATACCAAAGTAACTATAAAGACTTTAGGCTTTCAATGGCAACCAACTACAGAAAATTTTCACTTTTCTGCTTGTAAAATGAAAACCACAACAACAAAAAGAGCAATCTTATCTGTAATTGCTTGGCTTTATGATTTTCTCGGTTTTCTGGGCCCAGTAATCATTATTGCGAAAATGATAATGCAAGTCACTTGGAAATTAGAGTTAAATTCGAATAATTCAGTTGCTGATAAATTAAAGTCAAGATGGTCGGACATTTTAGCAGGCTTAGGCAATATCAATCGGATCAGAATTCCAAGAAGAGTCATTTGCGACAACGTAGTTCAAGTTAATCTTCATGGATTTTGCGACCGGCCTACAAAAGCATATGGCGCCTGTGTTTACATTCAGAATTTTGACAACCTTGGACATTCATTGAATACATTACTGTGTTTAAAATCTAAGGTTACAGCAATGAAGGATATCTTACTACCTCGACGTAAACTGTTTGGAGCACTTATTTTGGCAAGATGAATGCAACACGTTGAAAGAGATTTGGGATTGCAGTTTAATAACAAATATGCTTGGAGAGATTCCTTGATTGCTTTGGCATGGATGCGAGGAGACGCATCAAGATGGAAGTATTTTGTGTCAAATCTAGTTCTGTCGATTTAAAAGCTAGTCCCAACATAATATTGGTATCACGTTGAGGGAGAAGAAAATCCAACTGATCTGGTATCTCGAGGTGCGTCTGGTTCCAACTCACTGGATAAAAAATTGTGGTGGAACGGACCTGATGATATAAAAGAGGAACTTTCTCAGACGACATTAAAAAGTAAATTCGAGGAAAGCATAGATGTTCTCACAAAGAAGAAAGAGGATCTATCGAGGCACATTTCGCTTCACAGCCTCCTGAAGATATTCTTGTGAAATTCATGAAGGACATCTCTTCACTATCAAAGATGCAAAGAACTTTGCATCAACTTTAAGTTTATCAATAACTGCAAGATTAGGGTCCAGAACAAAACATTTCTGCGTTAACAACTACGGAATTCAAAAATTCCTTGAAACTATTATTCAAAAGTACACGAAGAATTTATTTTAATGATTATATCAAGCATCTAGAGTGCAAAAAGGAACTGAAGTCAAGAAGCAAACTTTCAGCATTGTCACCATTTTTAGACCAAATCGGTCTCCTCATAGTGGGCGATAAATTGTCAAGGAGAGATTGGTCTTTTTCTAGAAAACACCAGATTGTTCTTCCCGCCAAAAGTAAATTAACATTATTGATATTTGAACAAGAACATCTCAGATATTTACACTCTAGACAACAAGCTTTTCTGTAAGTAGTTCGATTACGTTTCTGGCCATTGACTAAAAGAAATTTAGCTCGACAAACAGTGCGTAAGGGTCTTCGTTGCTTCCGCAACAACTCACCTTAGATGAATCAACTTATGGGACAATAACCACAAGAACGAGTTCAACGTAGTCGAACATTTTTTGTAACTATAGTTGATTACGATAGACCAATTATCACTTTGGTCAATAAGGGCCGTTGTGGAAAGACAGAAAAGTTCTGCATTGCACTTTTTATTTTCCTCGCTACAAAGAGAATCCACCTCGAACCTTTTATCTTTTACCTTTTACGAAAGGAAAAGGATTTAATTATTGACTTAATTGAAGAAGGAATTCAGTGGAATTTTATACCTCCAGGATCGCCACATATGGGTGGATTATGGGAAGCAGGAATAAAGTTTTGTAAATATCATTTGAAACATTTTATGAGTTGTTCTTTACTCACCTTAGAAGAATTTAGCACTTATTGACACAAATATAAAGTTGCTTAAACTCAAGGCCAATTTTGTCAACTTTCATCAAATCCTAATGACCTTAAGGTCTTAACTCTAGGACATTTTATAATTGTAGAATCACTCAAAATTATAGCACATGTAAACCTAATTGATTTTAAAACAAATGGGTTAAATAGACGGCAGTTGTGTCAATCAATGGTCTGAATTTTCTGAAATCAATGGTCTCGAGAGTATGTCAGTTATATGCAACTTAAATCCAAACCGCGAAAAATTGAGAAAAGGCTTAAAATAAACGATCTGGTTCTCATTCAAGATTGAAACATTTTACCAACTAAAGAGAAACTTGAGAGAATAACCGAAACTCACCCAGGAAAAAATGGAGTAACACGTGTACTTACTATTAAAACTCAAAATGGACTATTAAAACGTTCATTCGCAGAATTTGGTAAACTACCGACAAACAGCGATTATCGAGTGTGATTACACAAGTGAATGCCCTGTCGTATTTTCTTTATTTCCACAACTTTAAATATAATTGATCGGTAAATTTCGATTGAAGAAGCCTGCATTTAAGACGACAAATACTCTTTTTCTCGGCTTATATGGGGCATTATTCCTCAACTGCCCCAACTCAAAAAGTCATGTTTTTCGATTGTCCCTCAATTCTGGGAATATGTTCGCCTACCCAATAGTAGATAATCCACAAACTTATAGACCAGGATTACCAACCCTCCCCAAGTGAGGGGGGGGGGGGTGGAATTTTCAACCCCAATGCCTGCAGGGGTAGTTTCAAACGCCTGTAACTTCCTTTCTAATTACGCGATTTAAAATTTTTATGAGGGTTTTGGAAAGTGCTTTTTACACGCTTTCATCCTATTTTATTATTTATAACAAAAAAATTGTTTAAGCAATTTTTCAATAAATCAATTGTTTATTTAACTTTTTTCGCAATTTAGGCATCTACGATTTTTTTAAAAATAATCTCAAAAGAAAGCTTGACTTTTTTGCTATGAAAAATGTCTAATAAGAAAATGGACAAATTGAAATTCATTGAGTTACAGAGCCGGTTGTAGAGGGAGTCCT